>NC_079197.1:161664111-161936799 GCF_029499605.1 Hyla sarda
GTATTTGTATTATCATCATGATAGTTATGTGGTATTTGTATTATCATCATGATAGTTATGTGTTATTTGTATTATCATGATAGTTATGTGGTATTTGTATTATCATCATGATAGTTATGTGGTATTTGTTATCATCATGATAGTTGTATGGTATTTGTATTATCATCACGATAGTTACGGTATGTGGTATTTGTATTATCATCATGATAGTTATGTGGTATTTGTATTATCATCACGATAGTTATGTGGTATTTGTATTATCATCATGATAGTTATGTGTTATTTGTATTATCATGATAGTTATGTGGTATTTGTATTATCATCATGATAGTTTTGTGGTATTTGTATTATCATCATGATAGTTATGTGGTATTTGTATTATCATCATGATAGTTTTGTGGTATTTGTATTATCATGATAGTTATGTGGTATTTGTATTATCATCATGATAGTTATGTGGTATTTGTATTATCATCATGATAGTTATGTGGTATTTGTATTATCATCATGATAGTTTTGTGGTATTTGTATTATCATGATAGTTATGTGGTATTTGTATTATCATCACGATAGTTATGTGGTATTTGTATTATCATCACGATAGTTATGTGGTATTTGTATTATCATCATGATAGTTATGTGGTATTTGTATTATCATCATGATAGTTTTGTGGTATTTGTATTATCATGATAGTTATGTGGTATTTGTATTATCATCACGATAGTTATGTGGTATTTGTATTATCATCATGATAGTTATGTGGTATTTGTATTATCATCACGATAGTTATGTGGTATTTGTATTATCATCACGATAGTTATGTGGTATTTGTATTATCATCATGATAGTTGATGACATGTACAATATCATAAATCAATGGGAAGTCAAGGAAGCAAAGGTCACATGACCTGAATCACATGACCGGGGTCCATACTGTAGCCATAGCCACAGTTTATTCTGAGCGTACACTAAGAGCAGAGGCCCCTGTGTATACCGCGTCAGCCCGGGCGGTTATGTCTCTGATGACTGACAGGCTGGGTCGCTGCTTTGTTTATATACCCTGTGTGTTACCTGTTCCCATAGCGACAGAATGACGTCACTGCCTAGGCGGCCAGTCTAAGAACTACACTTCCCGGCGTTCACGCGGTGACTTCCGGACACGCCTCTTCCGTTCGGGGCTGCTTCGGCGCATTGAGAGGGGACCGGGCCTTGTGTGTGGCGGCGGGTGAGAACCGGAAAGAACCGCCGTGTATCCAGAGTCCGGGGCCATAGAGCAGGTGTGAGGCCGGGTCCGCCATACTGGGGATGGGCGGGTGTGACTGCGGCTCTATTCGGGGGTCCTCCCCCATCCCCCGGTGACTTGTTATAAGATGCCAGCTCCCCCCACCCCTCACTTTATACCCATCATCTCCTCTGTTTCTTCCTTATTAAAATCTGCCCCATGTCCCCCCAATATTTTATGCACCCCCCTTTAACCTCTCTCTGGATCCCATTTTTTTTTCTTTTTATTGATTCCGTCTCCCAATTTGCACGCATTGACCCTTCTGGTCAATTCCCCCCTCCCCAATTTGCCCATATTGGCCCCTTCGTGCCCCCACCCCAAAAAAAAAAAAAAAAAAATTGCCCCTGTTGTTCCGTCCTGGTCTCCCCCAGCCATTATCCTCCCCTATTGCCCCCATTCCCCCCCCCTCCTATCCCCCATTTGCCCCCTATTGGTTGACCCCCATTGTCCTTCCTCTATTTACCCCTCCCTTTTCTCCCTGACCCACTTGCCCAATTGCTCCCCATAGTCCTTATATCCTCCATTTGCCCCCAATTGGCTCTTCTGGCTTCTTGCTACAGTATTAACCCCTTCCTCCCACACATCCCCTCTATTCTGCCCTGCTGACACACCCACCCACCCTTTGGGCTCTTGTTAAAAATTGTGGTGCTGGGGCCCCTAAAAAACACCTACCACCGATCCGCTGCAGCTCCCGTTTGCCTCTGTCCGTCCCCCCCCTATCATGTCTCCTCTTCCTGCTTCCAAGATGAATGCTCGGTGCAGGACCTTCCATCTCAACCAATCCCTGGCCAGAGCTGTGTCCCATCTCACCAGTGATTGGCTGAGCCGGCAGGTCCTGCTTGTCTTGGATGACCACAGGTGATCAGGGGACAGGATGGAGCCAAACAGGAGCTGCAGGGGATCGATGAGAGATAAGTATGGCTTTTATGGGCCCCAAAGTGCTTTTTATAGTTTATAGACTAGCGTGCCTTCGGCTGTTGCAAAACTACAACTCCCAGCATGCCCGGACAGCCGAAGGCTGTCCGGGCATGCTGAGAGTTGTAGTTTTGCAACAGCTGAAAGGCCTCTTGGTTAGGAAACAGACATTGGGTATGATCTGTTATATAGCAAATCTGTCCGAATATCTATCGTTGAACACGTGATCCTCACATTTAACCCTTTATTGACCAACAGCTTGAAAAATGAGCAGTTCAGAGGAAGTGTCGTGGATCAGCTGGTTCTGCGGGTTAAGAGGCAATGAGTTCTTCTGTGAGGTGAGGGCTGACGTGAAACCGTTTGAGACCCACAAATTACTGTAATACCGTCGTTCGAAGGATATACCCGGTCATACACGTAAGACAGCAGCAGAACGTCAGTGGACTTGCACACGCTGAGCTGGAATAAGCGGCTGATAAGAATTTGATGCCGCTTATCGCTTGGTGGACTCAGCATTGAAAGCATAGATATTCCGATCCGTGTTAGCCTGACCCGACCCATAGTGGGTGATAAAATTATCACAATTTGTACTACTTAGGGTGCAAGCACACCACGTTTTTGCAATACATTTCCCGTATCAGTTTTTTCATGAAAAACTGATTCCTCAAAACCGGACTAAACTGAATCAAAATGTGTGTACAAATTTCAACTTATATATAGTTTGAAAAATGATGCCCGGTTGCATCTGTGTTTTTTTTAAGAGAAAAATGTATAAGTTTTTAACTTTTCAATCCATTTTGAATAAAGTTTCACTTGTTTGATTGAAATAAATAATAATAACAATAAAAAAAAAAACTGTGCAAAGTCAAAAACCGTATGGTGCACACCGGATGGGACCGTATGCACATACGGTTCTGTACGGTTCCCATTGACTCCCATGTTTAAAAAAAAAATAATAAATGGATACCGTTTTTAATACGATTTTTCACCCGGACCAAAATACGTGGTAGACTACGGTTTTGGGTACGGGTAAAAAAAAAAACTGGACAAAACCGTATGCAATGCAAAAAGGACTAAACCGGATGATGCGTTTGACATACGGTTTACAATGTTAAGTCAATGCATACGGTTTTCTATACGGTTCCGTACGGTTTTTAACTTGAAACAGTATACGGGAAATGTATAGCAAAAAACGTGGTGTGCATGAATCCTTAAATGGAGTTGTTCAGGATTGAAAAACTCACCACACTCATGTCCACAGGTTGCATATGGTATTGCAGCTCGGCTCCGTTGAAGTGAATGGGACTGAGCTGCAGTACTACACACAACCTATGTACGGGAGTGATGCTGTTTTTGCAAATAAAGGGGAACATTTCGGTGACGGGGAGCCTGCGCCGGTCGGTGACGGGGAGCTTGCGCCGGTCGGTGACGGGGAGCCTGCGCTGGTCGGTAACCAGCAGTAATTGATCATGCTGTAACAGCCAGGATCTGAGTGTGTGGTTAATAGTGACTTCTTGGTTAGACCGAGGGAGGAATCACTCCACCCCAAAAAAAAGTGTATGTGTGCATGTCATTAAAAAAAAAAATCTGGTATGTCATCAAGTCTTTCTTGGTTTGGGTCCCCTGTGCCAGTTCCACTCCTTTTTAGGTTGATAGAATTTTTCGGAGGTCATGTGACTGACATTGGAATGTGAAGAAAGTCACGAGGCTCAGCTCCTATTCTGAGAAAACATCTTTGCCCACTTGATTATACCTGAAAGACTTTGGGCATGGTCACATGGGCAAAACTAGTGGAAAATCCACACACACACAGAGGTATCATGGGAATCTGGACGGTATGAACTTTCCCAGGATACATTTAATCATCCACATGCAGTAATGTATATGATTTATTGCTGCCATTCCTTGTTTTATTCCTTGATTTATTGCTGCCAAACATTGTGGGTAGCCAGGATGCAGATAAGCCCCATTGCATAGTGTTATAGGGGGGAGATTTATCAAAACCTGTCCAGAGGAAAAGTTACCCATAGCAACCAATCAGATCTCTTCTTTCATTTTGCAGAAGCCTTGTTAAAAATGAAAGAAGCGATCTGATTGGTTGCTATGGGCAACTCAGCAACTTTTCCTTTGGACAGGTTTTGATAAATCTCCCCCATTATGTCACAAAATTGCAGCGCGCAACGTCGAAATCCAAAGGTTCCGCCTCGGGGTTCTGACATGGATTCAGCTATGGAGTTTTCAGTTTAGTTTTAGACTGTGTGAACATGCCCTTAAACTAGTAGAAAAATGAAAGGGGTATTCTCATGTTATGGACAGCCCATTATTAGGATAGGTAATTGTTTCCCAACCATTGTGCCCCCAGCTGTTGCAAAACTACATCCCCCAGCATGCTGGGGGTTGTAGTTTTGCAACAGCTGGCGGCACACTGGTTGGGAAACAATGGGATAGGATATCGGTATCCGATCAGAGGATCCTGCGTACCCACCAATAACCCACCTCTCATAGTTTACCAGACACGGCGCCATTCTTTTATGCCTAGAATTGCAGCTCATTTCTGTATAAGTAACTATCCTCATACTGAAGACGTCTTTTTGGTCTGGTCGTCACAAGCCAGCGAGAACTATCCTCTCCTTGTTAGGGTGCATTCACACACCACGTTTTTGCAATACAGTTCCTGTATACGTTTTCAATGTTTAAAAATCGTACGGAACCGTATAGAAAACCGTATGCATTGACTCTCCATTGAAAACCGTATGACAAAAGATGCATCCATTTTTGCATCCATTTGGCATCTTGTCCGTTTTTTTTTCCATTTTTATTTTTATTTTTTTCCCCGTACTCAAAACCATAGCCTACTGCGGTTTTTGGTCCGGGTGAAAAACCATATTAAACTGTATACGTTTTTTGTTTAACATGGGAGTCAATGGGAACCGTACAGAACTGTATGTGTGTACGGTTCCATCCAGTTTTCACCATACGGTTTTTTACTTTGCACAGTTTTTTTGCTGGGAATTTCAATCAAGTTAAACTTTATTCATAATGAAATGAAAAGTTACGGTAAAAACGTATACGTTTTTTCTTTAAAAAAAACTGATGCAACCGGGTTAAAATTTCTACACGTTTTGATACAGTTTAGTCAGGTTTTGTGGAATCCGTTCTTCATCAAAAACCTGATACGGGAACTGAAATTGCAAAAACGTGGTGTGAATGCAGCCTTGATGGTATTTTTCCTTATAACCTTCTCTTGCAGGTAGATGAAGATTATATTCAGGATAAATTCAACTTGACTGGACTGAACGAGCAGGTCCCCCACTATAGACAGGCACTGGACATGATCCTGGACCTAGAACCTGGTCAGTATCCCCGTGACCTAAACCCAACACACTGGATATTGCTGCATATGGAATTGTGCCAATGAAACATTGTAAACCTTGCACTGCCTGCTAACAAGTGTATTAAAAAAAAAAAATCTTTCCTGAGTTAAAGGGGTTATCCAAGAATTGAAAAACTGACCTAATTTCTTTTAAAAAATGCTCCCTGTCTGTCCCCACATTGTGTGTTGTATTACAACTTGGCTCCGTTCACTTCAATGGAACTGAGCTGCAGAACCCCACCACACCTGGAGACAGACCGGGAGTGGCTCTTGAAAGAAATTAGCTCTGTTTTTCTATTCCTGAATAACCCCTTTAAAGGGGTACTCCGGTGGAAAACTTCTATTAAAAAATCTTAATCCTTCCAGTACTTATTAGCTGCTGAATACTACAGAGGAAATTATTTTCTTTTTGGAACCCAGAGCTCTCTGCTGACATCGTGACCACAGTGCTCTCTGCTGACATCTCTGTCCATTTTAGGAACTGTCCAGAGTAGGAAAAATCCCCATAGAAAACATATGCTGCTCTGGACAGTTCCTAAAATGGACAGAGATGTCAGCAGAGAGCACTGTGTTCCAAAAAGAAAAGAATTTCCTCTGTAGTAGTCAGCAGCTAATAAGTACTGGAAGTATTAAGATATTTTTAATAGAAGTAATTTACAAATCTGTTTAACTTTCCGGCACCAGTTGATTAAAAAAAATAATTTCCACCGAGTACCCCTTTAATGTACAGGTCTAAAGCCTGAGGCTCCATTACTGAGGGATTGTGATTGTTTCCAGTACTCATCCCTTCCCCAATATCGCGCCACACCCCTACCCCTTAATTCCCTGGTTGAACTTGATGGACATATGTCTTTTTTCGACCGTACTAACTATGTAACTATGTAACTATGTTTCTATGACCTGTTTCATGCAGTGATTTTATTGACTGTCATGTGTCTACCTAACATCTTTAGGGTCTATTTACATGTACAGTGTCCTGTGCACATTTGATTCTGTACGTATGAATGCACCCTAAAGGATATTTCAGTATTTTGCATGGTTTGATATGTTGTTGCTGCAACAGGATACACGTTTAAAGGGGTACTCCGCTGCTTGACATCTTATTCCCTATCCAAAGGATAGGGGATAAAATATCTGATTGCGGGGGTCCCGCTACTTGGCCCCCCTGCGATCTCCCGCAGTTCCTAGCGTTCTAAACAAATGTCGGGTTCCTGCTGCAGTGGTCGACACGCCCTCTACCATAGACATGAATGGAGGGGGTGTAACGTGATGTCACGAGGGGGGTGTTGCCATGACGTCACGATCACTGCCTCCGGCTCCGAGCGTTCTGAACAAAATGTTCAGAATTCAGGAGTACCCCTTTAAAACTCCCAACAACTTTGTCGCCTGCTGCTTAAGTGAGCGATCTTAGGAGTTGCTGAAAGCCCCTTAGACTTGTGTGGTGCTACAAGGAATTCTGTAGACCATTCACTTTAGCAGTGGACTACAGAGTTCACAGGAATGTTATCGGTCTCACTTGTATCCTGGGGGCGTAACAACATTGTAGTTACATTAAAACAAAACAACTAAAATAACTAAAAATTAAAAGATACTTGCCTACCCCCGATTCCCCACAACTTCAGTTTGGCTCCTTCCCGTCCCCCAGTCTTCTTTCTGCTTCTGAGACAAAAGTTTTGTGCAGGACCTGCCTGCACAGCCAATCACGGCCTACAGCGGTGTACCGTCTCAGCCAGTAATTGGTTGAGCAGGAAGGTCCTGCACAGAGCTCTCGTCTCGGAAGCAAGAAGAGGACAGAAGGTCAGAGGACCGGAAGTACAGTTAAAGGGGTACTCCAGTGGAATTTTTTTATTTATTTTTTATTAAATCAACTGGTGCCAGAAAGTTAAACAGATTTGTAAATCACTTCTATATAAATATCTTATTCCTTCCAGTACTTATCAGCTGCTGTATACTCCACAGGAAGTTCTTTTCTTTTTGAATTTCTTTTCAGTCTGACCACGGTGCTCTCTCCGGACACCTCTTTCCATGTCAGGAACTGTCCAGAGTAGATGAAAATCCCCATAGCAAACCTCTCCTGCTCTGGACAGTTCCTGTCATGGACAGAGGTGTCAGCAGAGAGCACTGTGGTCAGACTGGAAAGAACTACACAACTTCCTCTGGAGCATACATCAGCTGATAAGTACTGGAAGGATTAAGATTTTTATATAGAAGTAATTTAGAAATCTGTAACTTTCTGGCACCAGTTGATTAAAAAAAATATATATTGTTTTCCACCGGAGTACCCCTTTAGTTTTGTCTAAAAAGAGCACCACCCCCCATCCTCAGGTTGTGTGTGGTATTGCAACTTGGATTTGTTCATATCATTGGAACTGAACTGCAATACCACACACAGAAGTGTTGCTGTTTTTGGAAGGAATTTATTCTGTTTTTCCATATCTGGAGAACCCCTTTAATACCCTCACGACTACCTGTCGGAGGCCGGTAAGATGTAGAGAGAGATGATGAATTGGATAAATAAAATTCCTTGTTAGTGCAGCATCAGGTATTGGCCCTGAACCATCAAGGGGTCAAAGCTCAACTTAGATTAAAGGGGTACTCCGGCCCTAAGACATCTTATCCCCTATCCAAAGGATAGGGGTTAAGATGTTTGATCGTGGGGGTCCCGCCGCTGAGGACCCCCGCAGTCTAGCACGCAGCACCCACCTGTGAGCACTGCAGGAAGTGCTGGAGGCTCAAAGTCTTATGCCTCCTCAATACAAATCTATGGGAGGGGGCGTGACGGCCGTCACGCCCCCTCCCATAGACTTGCATTGAGGAGGCAGGTTGTGATGTCACACGGGGGCGGAGTCGTGACGTCACAATACTTCATCCCTGTGGTCAGGAGGCATAAGTAGTGTGTTGTCTCCCAGATTACAGCAATGTTACCTGTCCTCTTCTCATGTCTCTTGTTTCCTTCCTGCAGATGAGGAGTTAGAGGACAATCCAAACCAGAGCGATCTCATCGAGCAGGCGGCCGAGATGCTGTACGGACTGATCCATGCCCGCTATATCCTGACTAACCGTGGCATTGCCCAGATGGTGAGACCATTTGCTTTTCTATTAGTGAATAGATATTGGGATGAGGTCCCAAAACTAAAGACCTTGACGATATCGCTCCTTGCTATCTAGTAACTAGAGGGATTCCGTTCCTCCGTGGGGTTAGTGTCAGCCATTTTGTTAGAGAATGATTTAAAGGGGTACTCCGCTGCTCAGCGTTTGGAACAAACTGTTCCGAACGCTGGAGCCAGGAGCTTGTGACGTCATAGCCCCCTCATGATGTCACACCCCACCCCCTCAATGCAAGTCTATGGGAAGGGGCGTGATAGCCGTCACGCCCCCTCCCATAGACTTACATTGTGGGGGCGGGGCGTGACATCACGAGGGGCGGGGTTATGACATCACAAACTGCTGGCACCAGCGTTCTGAACAGTTTGTTCCAAACGCTGAGCAGCGGAGTACCCCTTTCAATCATTCCCTAACAAATGGCTGACACTAACCCCTTTATGTTCACAAACAGGCCTGGACGCAAAGGGGTTAATTGTTAGTTCACGAAGACCCCGCTATTTAAATGTGCATGAGAAATAACCGTACACGCTCTACACCCCCCCTCCTCCCTGCTGAGATCAGCAGAGTTGATTGAGTTTATTGATCAGATGCTTTTCCTGGCCCGGTTCCCTCCTGACGTCTTCTGTACATATGAGACGTGTTGTCCAACCAGTTCACGTCCGGTGACTATCTTGTGTGCAGAGCCAGGACCACAGCCGGTGCCGCCCACCGCAACCTCGCAATAACAGGAACTCCCAATCTCGTTCCCAGCCTTGTTCCCTGCGGCGGGGGCCGCCTTCTGCTGTAATGTGCAGCCAGGAGGGAGATCCCTGTCGTGAACGATTCAGGTCAATAGAAATGAATCCTTCATCTGTTGTACATTAGAGGTCGCTGACGGTAGCGCTCGTGGACTCGGAGGCTCTGGATCAGTCCCCGGGGGAGGGGGGGGGGCAGCTGCTGACCTGACAGCTGGGATATTTGTAGGAGAAGCTGCCGGCAGGATTTACTGCATGAAATGTGAGCGGGTCACATACGGCGCCGTTTACTATGTGTCCTGTCTGCTGAATGTTTGATGCTCAGCAGAGGGATATACAGGAGAATATTCTTTTATTAAAGGGGTACTCCGGTGGAAAATCTATTTTTTTATTTTTTTTTATTATGAACTGGTGCCAGAAAGTTAAACAGATTTGTAAATGACTTCTATTAAAAAAATCTTAATCCTTCCAGTACTTTTTAGCAGCTGTTTGCTACAGTGGAAAATCTTTATTTTTTAAATTTCTTTTAAGTCTGACCACAGTGCTCTCTGCTGACACCTCTGTCCATGTCAGGAACTGTCCAGAGCAGGAGAAAATCCTCATAGCAAACCTATGCTGCTCTGGACAGTTCTTGACATGGACTGAGGTGTCAGCAGAGAGCACTGTGGGCAACACAAAAAAGAAATTAAAAAAGTAAAGAATTTCCTCTGTAGCATACAGCTGCTAATAAGTACTGGAAGGATTAAGATTTTTTATAGAAGTAATTTATAAATCTGTTTAACTTCCTGGCATCAGTTGATTTAAAAAAAAAAAAAAAAAAAAAATTCCACTGGAGTACCCCTTTAAAGCTACTGAGCAAAACTACAACAGACTGATCAATCTGAAGAATCTGTAGGGCCGACAAATCTACAAAGGCCTATAAGTACTGTATGAAATAGGGGTTGTCACCAGGAGACATTTTTTTTACATGGTAGGATCAAACTTTTGTGGTTTCCCCTGCAGAATGAAGCGGTGGCCTCTATGGCAGTGTTTCCCAACCAGGGTGCTTCCAGCTGTGGCAAAACTACAATTCCCAGCATGCCCGGACAGCCTTCCCCTGTTCCTAAAGGGCTACTTTGCTCCCCTCTACATCTTATCCCCTATCCAAAGGATAGGGGACAAGATGTCTGATCGCGGGGGTCCCGCAGCTGTCCGGGCATGCTGGGAGTTGTAGTTTTGCAACAGCTGGAGGCACCCTGGTTGGAAAACACTGACATAGACAGTGATTACATCTCCCAGCAGATCTTTCTTACTTTTATATGTAAGGATTTGCTTTATCTATATTAGTTATCTACTTATTTAATTCTCACTTTTTCCTATTTTTGGATGACATTTTGGGGCTTTAGAACCAATTACCAGGTTTCCATAGAGTTCTGGTCTCAACATACAATGGTCGTCCTGGAACCGATTAATATTGTAACTTGAGGGACCACTGTAGAGTTGTTACTCCGGCAGGAGACTCGTGGCTGACTGGCAGCGTTTTCAGATGCAGAACCGAGGATCAGGTGTGGTAGGTTGGATCTTTTGCAATGTGTAGAGCCGGTACTTCAATGCAGATTATAGCCAAGCAGCAGTGCTTCTTTTTTTTAGTGCTATATTCAGATGATATGTGACTCTAGACGCGTTTCAGGGTGCTTAATCCGACCCCTTCTTCAGTAGTCATAATTTGTCTCAATTTGACCACAGTGCTCTCTGCTGACACCTCTGTTTGTATCCGGAACTGTCCAGAGCAGGAGAGGTTTTCTATGGGGATTTGCTTGTACTCTTGACAGTTTCTGACATGGACAGAGGTGTCAGCAGAGAGCACTGTGGTCACACAGAAAAGAACTCCTGAAAGAAATACAACTTCCTGTGGTGCATACAGCAGATAAGTACTGGAAGGGTTAAGATTTTTAAATAGAAGTAATTTACTAATCTGTTTAACTTTTTAGCACCAATTGATTTGAAAAAAAAAATAAAAAAATAGTTTTCCACTGGAGTACCTCTTTAATGTCCCTAAAGGGTTGAGATGCACTTTTATTTTAGCCTTGAAGGGGTTGTACGATACCACATAATTGTTCTTAGGCTGGGAGAAAGAATTAAATAAATAAATAAACTGCTCCCCTGCCTTGATACTGTGTTCACCCAGACAGTCCTGGTTTTAGATAAGCAGCACTTAAAGGGGTATTCCAGGATTTTTTGGGAATTTTGGATTTTTTTTTGACTATGCTACAGGGGCTGTAAAGTAATTGTAGTTCATAATACAGTGTCTGTACCTGTGTGTGATGGTTTTCTCACAATTCTTATGTGATTTTTGCCCCAAAGTTTATTTTTTAATAGCATACAAAATTACCGTATATACTCGAGTATAAGCCGAGGCCCCTAATTTCACCCCAAAATCCCAGGAAAAGTTATTAACTAGAGTATAAATCCACCACACAAAAAAAGAAGAAAGAATAACTAAATGCCGCTTAATTAAATATAATATCTTTATTAGGTGAACAAAATATAAAAGCATAAGACCAAAAAATGGAGCTGAAATAACTGAGGACCTCAACAGCATAGGCCGAGCACCAGTACAGAGACACGGACTGTAATATAATAATCTGGGAACAACTCTGTGGAAGTTGTATGCGATGCACCTACGCACTGAAAATGTGTCCTTTGTAAACACTGGGAACCCCGGCTGGGTAAGTATTCCCTCCGGAAAAAAGGCTCCCTGTGTATTACTGACAACTAAATCCAAATATATTGGCTGATTGCCTAGAGAAAATACGAGTGCTTAAGGTGCTAATTAGGGCTTACCCATTCTAAAGTGCCGTGCTCCGCTCCCCAACGCCGTTTCGTTTCCTTTTTCAAGGGGCCGCTGCCCCTGGTTAGAAAACACTGGTTGTTGCATGGGATGCAGTTAATTTGTGTATCAATGGGTGGGATGGCTGATGTGTGGGAGGGAGGAAAGTGACCTCACACTTACAAACATGGAATTATGGGACTTGTAGTTGAAGGAGGAAACTCAACAGGAAATAGCCAGTTCACAAAAAGATAACAGCAGCTTTAGTGGTAATCTGACAACATAGTCATTTAGCCCCAAGACAAGCGCAGATCCTTCCTAAACAATGTCAATTACTGTCTGGAAGGTAAGTACTAAAATCACCTTATGGTGGAGAACCCCTTCAATACTTTTACTGTGAATACACAAGAATTGCCCGCTCAGCTGGTCTATTGACCAAGTGGGTCGATATTGTGGTCAGTGCAAGCCCTTGCGCTATGTTGATCATTAGAATGCCGCTATACTGGTTATGTGTTTGTTTTTAAAAACCACATGTCCTGTGGACAGCATTGACCAAAGCATCTGAGAGGTTAAACAGCTGGTTCGTGTAGTCAAGAACAGACCCCAACTAGCAGGGATTTGATGAGTAGGTATGACGCCTGTTATGTAACTAAAGTTGACTTATGGCTTTAGCCGTTGTCTGTTTAAAATTGGCATCTTCTGACCCCAATAACTTTTAGAATTTTCTGTATACAGCGCTAATTGAGGGCTAATTTTTTGCACCGTGGTCTGTAGTTTTTATTGGTACCATTTTTGTTTTGATGGGACTTTTTGGTCTCTTTTTAAATGTTTTTTTTTTTTTTTCTTAGGGTATACAAAGTGACCAAAAATATGTAGTTTTGGACTTAATTTTCGATCTCGATTTAATTAACATAATTTATAGTTCAGATATTTACACGCACGGGAAGACTACATATGTTTATTTTTGTTTACATATATTTTTTTTAAATGGGGTGAGTAGGCGAGTAGGCAGGTAAGGGCCCTCCCGCCATCCTCTCAGCTGATCAGGACACCGCAGTTTCACCACCATGGTCCTAATCAGCTCTGCTGAGCTACCAGGATAGATTTTCTACCATTTTAGATGCCACGATCAACTTTGATTGTGGTGTCTAAGGGGTTAATGACGGGCACCACTGTGATGTCTGGTATTAGCCACAGGTCCTGGTGGCGTGGCTGATAGCCATCGGGACCACCCTGCTATGACGCAGGGTCAGCTCATGACCCCGCTTCATAGAAGGGGAGCGGGACAAGGGAGTACAGGTATGCCCTTTTGTCCTTAAGGTGTTAAGTGTGCTGTTTCCCAAACTTTCGCTCCTAGATAAGGGTATGTCCGCATGGTGGAATGTCAGCAGAATTCCGCCAGAATATTCTGCACAAACATTCCGCTGCAGCAGAGTCCCATTGATTTCGATGGAATTCTGCTGCACTGTGCACACGGTGGAAATCCAGATTCTGGCGTCCGCAAAAACAATAGACATATCTATTCTTTTTTGCAGATTTTGCTCAGAAATGCATTGCCGTCTGAGGTGCTGCATTTCTGAGCGGTCCTAGCGCCCACCGGATTATTAAAATGTGCGTACTGTCCACACGCCGTGTGATCATGGCCTAATAGGTGTCATGGGCAGTTGGGTAATGGGGGTCAGGGAGGAACTGAACGATATTTTGTGTTGCAGCGTTGCCCTATTTACCAGTCACACAAGCCTTGGTATAGATCCTGGGAGAGGAGGAGGGAGCTTGTCCGTGGACAGATGTAACCATTGATGTAGCGGGATGATGACTACTAGGCAGTGGTAGTTATGGCCACACTTCGGCAGTAGGTGACACCTGGGCAGCCGTAGTGCTGGTGGCTCCATTGAGATCCCTGGTTATGATGTCCAGTTTTCTTACACCTTTACCCGTTTTTTGTCTTTGCAGTTGGAGAAATACCAGCAGGGAGACTTTGGCTACTGTCCCCGCGTATACTGTGAGAACCAGCCCATGTTGCCCATCGGTAGGTTCCTTTCTTCCGTATATTTCTCCCATTATTAAACGCTGTATTCACGGTGGGTTCTGTCTCTTTCCCAGGCCTTTCTGACATCCCCGGTGAAGCCATGGTAAAGCTGTATTGCCCCAAGTGTATGGATGTTTACACCCCCAAATCCTCCCGCCATCACCACACAGATGGAGCATATTTTGGCACTGGATTCCCCCATATGCTCTTTATGGTTCACCCAGAGTATCGACCCAAGAGACCCGCCAATCAGTTCGTCCCCAGGTAAGATGATTGGGTTCTTGTCCCAGGAAGTGATTGCGCATCATTGTGATGACATCTGGAGGTTGACTTCAGAAACATGAGTATATACATTAATGTTTGTCCAAAATATTCACCTTTATCCAAATGGTATTTCTCCAGCTGTTGCAAAACTACAACTCCCAGCATGCCTGGACAGCCTTCGGCTGTCCAGGCATGTTGGGAGTGGTAGTTTTGCAACAGCTGGAGACACACTGCTTGATAAACCCTGCACTACATGGTGTCTATATGTGTGTATCAGAAGTATCTTTCCTTAGGAGTTATTTGTATACTTAAAATTTTTTATATGTTGCCGAGGCCATAAAGACAATAAAAAAAAAACACATACTTACCTTCCTCACTCTTAGTGGTCCAACTGCGAAGTCTTCCGGTCCTCAGCTGAAGGTTCTCGCTGCTACTTATAGAAGTTATAAAATGTTCCAAAATCCACAGGGGCCACATACAATATTATATAAATAAATAAAAAACATACTCTCTTACCTCGCTCCCTTGTGGATCCCCCTGTGAAGTCTTGCAGTCCCCCTGCTGAACACTCCGGCGCTGCTACTTTAGACACAGGCTTGTCTCTGTAGTGATGGGCCTCTAAGCCAATCACAGACTGAGGCAGGACACCACAGCAGCACAGGATTGACTGAGCGGGCCATCACTACAGAGACCAGTCTGTTTCAGAAATAGTAATCGGAGCGTTTAGCTTCACAGGGGGATCCACAAAGGAGTGAGGTATGTAAGTATGGGATTTTCTCTAATCGCGTGTATAGTGTTGGGCGGTATACCGGTTCATACCGAATACAGAATTTTTTTTCCTGCACGAAATGAATTTTTCCCATACCGCAACACCGGTCTGCCCCCCCCTCCCGAATGAATTATCAGCCGCAGATGAGTTGCTGCAGCGCTTTAAACTGATTAGTTTGTGGCCACGGCACTTTAAATGATTAAGTTGCAAGCAGCCGGCGCTGTAAATGAATGAGATGTGAGCCGTGGCAAGCTGTCACCTCCCCCTGCAAGCGCTAAAAACCTGGCAACCTAATTGTAGGGATCGACCGATATCGTTTTTTTAGGGCCGATACTGATACCGATAATCGGTGGAGGTTAGGGCCGATAGCCGATAACTTATACCGATATTCCGGTATAAGTTATCGGCTATTTATACCCCCGCGACACCGCTGCAGAGCATTGATTTAAAGCGGGTGCTTTAAATCAATGATCTGCAGTGGCTTTTGCGGTGCCATAGGCCGCCGCCGCCACCACCCGCCTCTCTCCCCCCTACCTGTCAGGGTGGTCCGGGCCATCCTTCCTTCCTGTAGTGTCCGGCGGCATTCCGGGTGGAGGGTGCACCGTTCCGGGCTGTCCTTCTCCGGCGGTCATCTTCTCCACTCCGGGCAGGCTCCAACCTAGTACGCTGCATAGACGCCGCTGCGCAGTGACGCCCGTGCGCAGCGACGCACCTGACGTCACGGCGTAGCGGCGTCTATGCAGCGTACTAGGCCGGATAATATCGGCCATACCGATAATCGGTCGATCCCTACTTAATTGTTTCCAGCGCCGCAGTCCGCATCTCATTCATTTAAAGTTCTGGCGGCTCGAAAGTCATTCATGTAAAGTGCCACGGCCCACATTTCATTAATTTAAAGCCGCCGCGGCCCACATTTCATTAATTTAAAGTCGCCGCGGCCCCCATTTCATTCATTTAAAGCCCCGGCGGCCCCCAATTCATTCATTTAAATCCCCGGCGGCCCCCATTTCATTCATTTAAACCCCCGGCGGCACCCATTTCATTCATTTAAAGCCCCGGCGGCCCCCATTTCATTCATTTAAAGCGCTGAGGCCTGGAGGAGGTGGCAGGGGGGGGGGGGGGGGTTATAGCAGCGGGGGGGGAAGTATATTGATATTTCTCTACTCCTTAGATAAACATTAATTTCATACATACATGCCAAGGTGTGGGTATAATTTTTTTACATTTCCAAATCATTAACATTTTAATTGATCCAGTGATTTCCATAATTCCACAACTTTTCTTCTTGTCTTGCAACTTTGCGGTAACAGAATGTATAAATAAAGTTGGTAATTGCTGAGGTTTGGGTTATTACAATATATCCTGCACACTCACGGTCATGAAGCGCTATCATAGCATGTTCCTTCTTACTCATCTATAACCCAACGTCAAATCTGATCAATGCAAATCATGTCTGCCTGTCCTCTCCAGCAACCACTAATTTCCATATGACTCTATTTAGAAATCGGACCCGATAAGAGATTTGTTACTGGAAATAAGACAACTCTATGCTGTAGCAAAGGTGTCAGAAATAAAGGGGTAACGAATTTACCTGCAAAGTGGAAAGTTACCCAGTTTAAACTGTTGCTTTCTATCATATGTCCAGCAGGGGGTGCTCTAAGATATAAGGTTACATTCTTCTTGATGATTGGTTACAGTACATGGGCCAGTCTTTTCAATGGAGCCATGAATAACAGGTATTAGGCTGCATTAACACCTCGTTTTCACTGTACGGGTGCCGGATCCGGCTGGGGGAGGGGAAAACCGGGCTCTCCCGTACCCCAGCCGAACCAGCGCTGAAATCCATTACTTTAATGAGCCGACCGGAGTCAAACGGTGACTCCGGTCGGCTCATTTTTGAATCTTATCAGGTTTCCTGACCGGACCGAAAACCGTAGTATACTACGGTTCTAGGTCCGTCACAAAACCGTAAAAGGAGCCGACCGGAGTCACCGTTTAACTCCGGTCGACTCATTAAAGTACAGTGATCCCTCAACTTACAATGGCCTCAACATACAATAGTTTCAACATACAATGGTCTTTTCTGGACCATTGTAAGTTGAAACCAGACTCAACATACTATGTACAGACAGTCCACATCTGTGAAACGTGTCAATGGCCGGAAGAACTGATCAATCAGAATTGGCATTCACTTGTAAAACACCTGTATTACTGAAGTGTATGCACTGACTGATGTCTGGTAGCGCCCCCTACAGTACAGAGAGGTATTACATGTTCTGTACACTTTACCTGTACCAGGGTTACCTGCTCCTCTGGACACCAGGTAGGGGCGACTCCATGTTACTGTGTGTACTGTACCCGAAGAAGCTCCTGTCCTCTACATAGACCAGTGTTTCTCAAGCAGGGTGCCCCCAGCTGTTGCAAAACTACAACTCCCAGCATGCCCGGACAGCCAAAGGCTGTCCGGGCATGCTGGGAGTTGTAGTTTTGCAACAGCTGGGGGCTCCATGCTTGGAAAACACTGACACAGACAGTGATTTACAGCTCCCAGCAGATCTTTCTTATCTATATTAGTTATCTATTTATTTTTCTTTGTCACTTTTTCCTATTTTTGGATGACATTTTGGTGCCTTCAGAACCAATTACCAGGTTTCCATAGAGTTATGGTCTCAACATACAATGGTTTCAACATACAATGGTCGTCCTGGAACCAATTCATATTGTAACTTGAGGGACCACTGTAATTGATTTCAGCGCTGGTCCGGCTGGGGTACGGGAGAGCCCAGTTTTCCTCTGCTCCAGCCGGATCCGGCACCCGTACTGTGAAAACGAGGTGTGAGTGCTGCCTTTAAGGGGTATGGATAAAGGATAGGGGGAAATATGTCTGGTCTGATCTCTGCGTCCGGAACACAGAAGCTTTGAGCTTCCGTATTTGTGATATCACACCACGCCACCTCCATTCATGTCTACTACGTAGCCGTCACGCCTCCTTCCATAGACATGAATGGAGGAGGTGCGGCGGCTGTATTTGCCAGTCAGCCGGCACGGAGATGAGTTGGCTCTGGACTAGGGTGACCCCTGCGATCAGACATCTTATCCCCCTATCTAGGGATGTTCCGATACCGGTATCGGGGCCGATACTAGCCATTTGCATGGTATCGGGGACTCGTTTAATGTCCCCGATACCATGCCCGATACCTTGTGACACTCTGCTGCCCCGTTCTCCCATCCTCCGGTCCGCATCATAGTGTTCCATGGAGGAGCATGTGACACACACGTCACTCCACCTCCTCCCCTGCGCCCAGCGTAACGCTACGGAGGAAGCAGAGTGACGTGTATGTCACATGCTCCTCCATAGGACGGCACGATGCAGACCGGGAGAATGGGGCAGCAGAGCGGCAGCACCCGACCCGAGGAGGTGAGCTGCCTGCAAGGAGGGGGCTGCTACTAATGTCGGGGGGGGGGGGGGGGGGTGCTGCTGTTTAAAGGGGGCCCACTGTCTAAAGGGGGGCTGCTGTCTACAGGGGGGCTGCTATTTATGTCTACAAGGGGGGCTGTTACTGACTGCCAGGGGGATACTAGCCTCTTATTAAAGACGATCTTATAGCAGAGTCACCTGCACTAACTTGAATTTATAGATAGATAGGTCAGGTGACCCGGTTTCTACTGCTGCTCACCATGTGATCATCGTTCTCACCGCCAATGCAAATTCCCTGTTCTGTCCAATGGAGAAGAGAGAAATCTTGGTTCATACTACAGCAGCCGCCTCCATTGTACACAACAAGGACCCACATATCAGCAAGATAAACAGCGCCAGAAACCGCGTCACCCTGGGGTGAGATTCCCTTTAAAATATAAGTACTCGTACTCTGTATTGGCGAGTACTAGAATTAAAGTATCGGTACTCTTAAAAAAAAAAAAAAAAAAAAAAATGGTATCGGGACATCCCTACCCCTATCTGTTGAATAGGGGATAAGATGTTGTTTTGGCAGAGTACCCCCTTTTAAAGCATTGTTACACCTCCGTAGTGTACAGGGGGCATCACAAAAGTATCTAGCGTTTTTTTGTCTTCTTCGTCTGCAGCTGCCAAAGAGAATTCACATGGGTTTCTTTGCTGTTTTCCCAGTAGTCCGTGTCCTCCCACATCTGAGACCTTCCTCTTCCTCTGGAGGCTTTTATTTATGAGAAGCGAAAAGTTTGAGAAATTAGGAGTTAGTCATCGTTGACCACAAGCAACAAGTTAACTTTAAAGAGTACCAGTCACCAAATAAAACTTGTAATATAGTGTTCCTTGTAATTAGCAGACACTTTCCCACTAACTGGCTTTTAAAATGATCAATATAGATATGCTTAAATTGTAATAGAACAAAAATGGCCACTAGGTGGCTCTGTTCTGTTCCCTGCCACAATTAAAAGGGTACTCCAGTGGAAAACGTATTTATTTATTTTAATCAAGTGGTGCCAGAAAGTTAAACAGATTTGTAAATTACTTCTATTTAAAAAAAATCTTTGCCCTTCCAGTACTTTTTAGCAGCTGTATGCTACAGAGGAAATTCATTTTATTTTTGAATTTCTTTTTTGTCTTGTCCACAGTGCTTTCTGCCGACACCTGCTGCCCATATCAGGAACTGTCCAGAGCAGGAGAAAATCCCCATAGCAAATCTATGCTGCTCTGGACAGTTCCTGACACAGACAGAGGTGTCAGCAGAGAGCACTGTGTACAAGACAAAAAGGAAATTTCCTCTGTAGCATACAGTTGCTGATAAGGACTGAAAGGATTGAGATTTTTCAATAGAAGTCGTTTACAAATCTGTTTAACTTTCTGGCGTCAGTTCATTTAAAAAAAATAAAAAATAAAATTCCACCTGAGTACCCCTTTAATACAATGAGTTTGGTCTTCTCCCAGCCTGGCAGGTGACCAAACTCAGGAAGTGCTTCTCTGCACTGAGCTTGATTGACAGCTGCAAAGAGCCTCACTGAAGGCTGCACAGAGCTTGATGAGGTCTTCTATTCATCACAGCGCTGAAATGATGTGAGGGCGGAAGTGGTCCCCCAGCAGGCTCCTGCTGGGAGATAGCACTATGTGAGCAAGAATAAAGGTATGATACACTGCTTTTTAAAGCTCTGAACATTTTTTTAAGGGTGGGAGGGGTGTTAGGATTAGTTAGGGAACATAGCCTGAGATAGTTTACAAAAGTTTATTTAGTGACCGGTACTTTTTAAAGTGTGCAGTAAATTCACGGCGTTGCTGTTTCACTATGATTTAACAGAAGGGGGAAGACTGATGAAAACTTAGCGTTTAATAATAGCCATTAAAAGAGAACCCCGCTGCAGTGATACAACAACTAAAGCACCTCCACGGTGGATACAAATGTTTCACCCTGGAAAAAAAATTCCAAAAAGGACAGAAAATGGAGACAGTAACAATTAACTTAGGTTATAACAAGATTATAGTGGTTCGGCACTACAAGTCCCACACTGCCCCGCAACAAAGGTTCACTTAGTCACGATTCCCAGCTAAAGAGCCTTCTGTGGTGCTCAGTGCAGACACGCCAGATCCTCTGACAAACAGTAATATGTAGTAGGAAAACACGGCACTCAAACTATTACTAGTTTATTCCATGAGCAGGTGCCTACAGCCGATCACATAGAGGGAGCGGAGCAGAAATGGTCCGTGCCGTGTTTTCCTACTACATACAACAATTAACCCAGTAATCCCTAACAGGAAGAATGTAGTGAGACTACCCCTACTCCCACAGCACCATCGGAGCACTCCTTCTAAAAAGGGCGACCCTTGCACCGATCTACCCCTTGGTTATACCCTAGAATTCCCTTAAAGAATAAACACCCGTGATGACAAAATCCTTTTTAGGGTGAGTGCTCCGATGGTCCCTGTGGTGGTAGGGATGGTCTCACCACATCCTTCCTGTTAGAGATTACTAGGGTAATTCTTACCCGTGGCCTGAGGACGCAGCCCACCATTTGGTGCCAAAGAGTACCTATAATGAACTAAACTGTCCCTAATTCCCCCTGCCCCATGTCTCCCTGACTCTTCCTGACACTACTCCTGCCTTTTTTATTTTGTTAAAACCCCTCTATGTACCTTATTTTGTCCCTGTATGTCTGCTCATTCGTGGGTCCCTGTGCGATGGAGGAAGGGGGCGTGGCCAACCAGGCGCAACATCATCTGAAGCCTGCCTGGGCTCACTTCCGCCCTTCTTCTCCTATGCTGCTATATATAATATATATATATATTTTTTTTTTTTAAACACCTGCTCTGATCTGTCGGGTTTTCCTCAGCTTAACCCCTTAAGGACGCAGGACGTAAATGTACGTCCTGGTGAGGTGGTACTTAACGCACCAGGATGTACATTTACGTCCTAAGCATAACCGCGGGCATCGGAGCGATGCCCGTGTCATGCGCGGCTGATCCCGGCTGCTGATCGCAGCCAGGGACCCGCCGGCAATGGCCGACGCCCGCGATCTCGCGGGCGTCCGCCATTAACCCCTCAGGTGCCGGGATCAATACAGATCCCGGCATCTGCGGCAGTTCGCGATTAAAATGAACGATCGGATCGCCCGCAGCGCTGCTGCGGGGATCCGATCATTCATAACGCCGCACGGAGGTCCCCTCACCTTCCTCCGTGCGGCTCCCGGCGTCTTCTGCTCTGGTCTGTGATCGAGCAGACCAGAGCAGAAGATGACCGAAAACACTGATCTGTTCTATGTCCTATACATAGAACAGATCAGTATTAGCAATCATGGTATTGCTATGAATAGTCCCCTATGGGGACTATTCAAGTGTAAAAAAAAATGTAAAAAAATGTAAAAGTAAAAAAAAAGTGAAAAATCCCCTCCCCCAATAAAAAAGTAAAACGTCCGTTTTTTCCTATTTTACCCCCAAAAAGCGTAAAAAACATTTTTTATAGACATATTTGGTATCGCCGCGTGCGTAAATGTCCAAACTATTAAAATAAAATGTTAATGATCCCGTACGGTGAACGGCGTGAACGAAAAAAAATTAAAAAAGTCCAAAATTCCTACTTTTTTAATACATTTTATTAAAAAAAAAATTATAAAAAATGTATTAAAAGTTTTTTATATACAAATGTGGTATCAAAAAAAAGTACAGATCATGGCGCAAAAAATGAGCCCCCATACCGCCGCTTATACGGAAAAATAAAAAAGTTATAGGTCATCAAAATAAAGGGATTATAAACGTACTAATTTGGTTAAAAAGTTTGTGATTTTTTTTAAGCGCAACAATAATATAAAAGTATATAATAATGGGTATCATTTTAATCGTATTGACCCTCAGAATAAAGAACACATGTCATTTTTACCAGAAATTGTACGGCGTGAAAACAAAACCTTCCAAAATTAGCAAAATTGCGTTTTTCGTTTTAATTTCCCCACAAAAATAGTGTTTTTTGGTTGCGCCATACATTTTATGATATAATGAGTGATGTCATTACAAAGGACAACTGGTCGCGCAAAAAACAAGCCCTCATACTAGTCTGTGGATGAAAATATAAAAGAGTTATGATTTTTAGAAGGCGAGGAGGAAAAAATGAAAACGTAAAAATGAAATTGTCTGAGTCCTTAAGGCCAAAATGGGCTGAGTCCTTAAGGGGTTAAAGGGGTACTCCGGTGGAAAAACTTTTTTATTTATTTATTTTTTTTAAATCAACTGGTGCCAGAAAGTTAAATAGATTTGTAAATTACTTCTATTAAAAAATCTTAAGACTTCCTGTACTTATTAGCTGCTGAACACTACAGTGAAAATTATTTTCTTTTTGAAACACAGAGCTCTCTGCTGACATCATGACCACAGTGCTCTCTGCTGACATCTCTGTCCATTTTATGAACTGCCCAGAACAGCATATGTTTGCTATGTGGATTTCTTTTTATCCTGGACAGTTCCTAAAATGGACAGAGATGTCAGCAGAGAGCACTGTGCTCATGATGTCAGCAGAGAGCTCTGTGTTTCAAACGGAAAAGAATTTCCACTGTAGTATTCAGCAGCTAATAAGTACAGGAAGGATTAAGATTTTTTAATAGAAGTAATTTACAAATCTGTTTAACTTTCTGGCACCAATTGATTTAAAAAAAAAAAAAATAGTACCCCTTTAAATCCACCACATTTCCTGTGAAATCCTTAGTAAATGTTAGGTTTTTGTGAAAATGTCAGGGACACGGCCCCTTTTCGTTAGCCACGCCCCCTTTCACAGATGGCCATGCCCCTTTTTCAGGTTTTCTGTAAAATGGAGGGTGGGTTGACAGAATTTCTAGCACAATGCACCAGAATCTGGTGCACAACCTGACAGAACGTGTTGGGTTTACAGTAGTAAATCAGGGCCATTGACTCTTAGACATTCACCATATTTAAGGGGTAGCCCAGGGAACTGAACTTTTTGGACACTTATTCCCTATCCCACCTTCCTGAACGAACGAACGCAAGTGACAACCCACTCAGCCAATCACCGGCAGCAGTGATGTCCCACCTCTGGTGATTGGCTGAGCCGGCTGTCAATTACGTTTGTTCAGTAAGATGGGACTGGAGTGCTACGAGGATGGGTAAGTAGTAGGTGGGGCCCCATACAGGAGATCCTGGGGTCCCAACAGTTGTACCTTCCTTGATCAGACACTTATCCCAAATCCACAGGCAGGGAATAAGAGTCTAAAAAGTTTATTTCCTTGGACTGGGTATTTATGGTGTAAATGTTTTATTCATCTCTTTAATACATATTACTGTTGGAGGCTATGGGATGCATGATAGTAAAAAACAAGTGTATTCTGAACCGTATGCCTCCAGCTGTTGCAAAACTGCAACTCCCAGCATGCCCAGACAGCTTTTCGAGCATGCTGGGAGTTATTTTGCAACAGCTGGAGGCACACTGTTAGGAAAACACTGCTTTAAACAGTTAATTGCATAATAACACTATCCAGTAATTATAAAGTGCAAGTGGAGGTAACTAGGTTCGTGCTCACAAGTCACACAAGGTTACTCCTATATGATGCATTTATAGCGGTGTCAGTACTAGAAGTTCATTGTGCATTGATACAGAAACATTTGTGTACCATTTCCCATAATGCATCATCAGTACATTACAGCCAAACCTTTACATTGTAACATGTATTCACAATAGAGCTTCCTTCTTGTAATAATATATCACTGGCCCGACGGGTTTTTCTTGCTTTAAGCCCTCTTCAGGGACTTTGTCCTATACCTATCCTAGAGTTGCCTTCACTTACACTTCATAGATGAAAATCTGATATACATAGACTGCTAGTGACATGCATTAAAGGGGTACTCCGGTGAAAACCTTTTTTCTTTTAAATCAACTGGTGGCAGAAAGTTAAACATATTTGTAAATTACTTCTTTTAAAAAATCTTAATCCTTCCAGTACTTATTAGCTGCTGAATACTACAGAGGAAATTCCTTTCTTTTTGGAACACTGATGACATCACGAACACAGTGCTCTCTGCTGACATCTCTGTCCATTTTAGCAACCATGCATAGCAGATGTATGCTAAGGGCAGCATGGTGGCTCAGTGGTTAGCACTGCTGCCTTGCTTTCCTTGGGACTTGGGTTCAAATCCCACTAAGGACAACAATAAATAAAGCGCTATTATTATTGTAATAACATCAGCAGAGAGAACTGTGCTCGTGATGTCATCAGAGAGCATTCCAAAAAGAAAAGAATTTCCTCTGTAGTATTCAGCAGCTAATAAGTACAGGAAGGATTAAGATTTTTTTTAATAGAAGTAATTTACAAATATGTTTAACGTTCTGCCACCAGTTGATTTAAAAGAAAAAAGGTTTTCACCGGAGTACCCCTTTAAATGCTTATGCAAGTGTTTGCCAACCAGGGTGCCTCCAGCTGTTGCAAAACTACAACTTCCAGCATGTCCGGACAGCCTTTAGTTTTGACCTGAGCTAACTTTTTTTTTTTTTTTTTTTCTTTCTTCCCCCTTCTTTGTAGGTTATATGGCTTCAAAATCCACCCCATGGCATATCAACTCCAGCTTCAGGCAGCCAGCAACTTCAAAAGTCCTGTGAAGACAATGCGTTGAGATCCACCCTGGTATACGGTTTCAGTATCTGGCCTGGTGAACCTCCAAAGCCTCATCCTACTGCACCAGTCATGGAGCGATGTTTTTTTTCTTTCTTTTTTTTTTTTTCGGTGTCTGATTTTTCACCTTTATTTTAATTTTAGTCCTGTTTAAAGAGTATGTTCATACAACCTATGATGACTGTGTTAAATAAAATAAAATTATATAGAATGATCCGACACTCGACTTAACCTTTGAGGGTTTTTTATTTTTATTTAAATAAAAACATTAATTTAGTTATTTTATTTTATTTATTTTAAATTTTTTTTTTTTTTTTTTTTTTATCATGGTAAGGCAGTTTTCCCAACCAGAGTGCCTCCAGCTGT
Source organism: Hyla sarda (assembly GCF_029499605.1). Taxonomy (NCBI): domain Eukaryota; kingdom Metazoa; phylum Chordata; class Amphibia; order Anura; family Hylidae; genus Hyla; species Hyla sarda. The sequence goes on from NC_079197.1 coordinate 161,689,836, forward strand.
TGCAAAACGACAACTCGCAGCATGCCCGGACAGCCAAAGGCTGTCCGGGCATGCTGGGAGTTGTAGTTTTTCAACTGCATGCTGGAAGTTGTAGTTAAGCAACAGATGGAGGCACCTTGGTTGGGAAACACTGTGGTAAGGGGTTATCAAGGTGCACAGGCTAGAATGCTGAGAACACCCACTGAGCTCTAAACTTGTAGCTGCACGAGCATGTGAGGGCAAATCCTGGAGAAAGACATTTTCCGACTCTCTAGGTACAAACACCTATGTAAAAACAATGCTTTCTATGTTTCTAGTGCTGTGTTTCCCAACCAATGTGCCTCCAGCTGTTGCAAAACTACACCTTGCCATACTTGTCTTTGTTCTCCTAACCTGGTTAAGTTGGAGTCACTTATGGGAGATAATGTATATATAATGTGAGGGGTGGAGTCACTTATGGGATATACTGTATATATAATGTGAGGGGTGGACTCACTTATGGGAGATACTGTATATATAATGTGAGGGGTGGACTCACTTATGGGAGATACTGTATATATAATGTGAGGGGTGGAGTCACTTATGGGAGATACTGTATATAATGTGAGGGGTGGAGTCACTTATGGGAGATACTGTATATATAATGTGAGGGGTGGAGTCACTTATGGGAGATACTGTATATATAATGTGAGGGGTGGAGTCACTTATGGGAGATACTGTATATATAATGTGAGGGGTGGAGTCACTTATGGGAGATACTGTATATATAGTGTGAGGGGTGGAGTCACTTATGGGAGATACTGTATATATAATGTGAGGGGTGGAGTCACTTATGGGAGATACTGTATATATAATGTGAGGGGTGGAGTCACTTATGGGAGATACTGTATATATAATGTGAGGGGTGGAATCACTTATGGGAGATACTGTATATATAATGTGAGGGGTGGAGTCACTTATGGGTGATACTGTATATATAATGTGAGGGGTGGAGTCACTTATGGGAGATACTGTGTATATATAATGTGAGGGGTGGACTCACTTATGGGAGATACTGTGTATATATAATGTGAGGGGTGGACTCACTTATGGGATATACTGTATATAATGTGAGGGGTGGAGTCACTTATGGGAGATACTGTATATATAATGTGAGGGGTGGAGTCACTTATGGGATAAACTGTATATATAATGTTAGGGGTGGAGTCACTTATGGGAGATACTGTATATATAATGTGAGGGGTGGAGTCACTTATGGGAAATACTGTATATATATATAATGTGAGGGGTGGAGTCACTTATGGGAGATACTGTATATATATAATGTGAGGGGTGGAGTCACTTATGGGAGATACTGTGTATATATAATGTGAGGGGTGGACTCACTTATGGGAGATACTGTGTATATATAATGTGAGGGGTGGACTCACTTATGGGATATACTGTATATATAATGTGAGGGGTGGACTCACTTATGGGAGATACTGTATATATAATGTGAGGGATGGAGTCACTTATGGGAAATACTGTATATATAATGTGAGGGGTGGAGTCACTTATGGGAAATACTGTATATATAATGTGAGGGGTGGAGTCACTTATGGGAAATACTGTATATATAATGTGAGGGGTGGAGTCACTTATGGGAGATACTGTATATATAATGTGAGGGGTGGACTCACTTATGGGAGATACTGTATATATAATGTGAGGGGTGGAGTCACTTATGGGATATACTGTATATAATGTGAGGAGTGGAGTCACTTATGGGAGATACTGTATATATAATGTGAGGGGTGGAGTCACTTATGGGATATACTGTATATATAATGTCAGGGGTGTAGTCACTTATTGCAGATACTGTATATATAATGTGAGGGGTGGAGTCACTTATGGGAGATACTGTATATATAATGTGAGGGGTGGAGTCACTTATGGGAGATACTGTATATATAATGTGAGGGGTGGAGTCACTTATGGGAGATACTGTATATATAATGTGAGGGGTGGAGTCACTTATGGGATATACTGTATATATAATGTCAGGGGTGGAGTCACTTATGGGATATACTGTATATATAATGTCAGGGGTGGAGTCACTTATGGGATATACTGTATATATAATGTCAGGGGTGGAGTCACTTATTGGAGATACTATATATATAATGTGAGGGGTGGAGTCACTTATGGGATATACTGTATATATAATGTGAGGGGTGGACTCACTTATGGGATATACTGTATATAATGTGAGGGGTGGAGTCACTTATGGGATATACTGTATATAATGTGAGGGGTGGACTCACTTATGGGAGATACTGTATATATAATGTGAGGGGTGGAATCACTTATGGGATATACTGTATATATAATGTGAGGGGTGGACTCACTTATGGGAGATACTGTGTATATATAATGTGAGGGGTGGACTCACTTATGGGAGATACTGTATATATAATGTGAGGGGTGGAGTCACTTATGGGATATACTGTATATATAATGTGAGGGGTGGAGTCACTTATGGGAGATACTGTATATATAATGTGAGGTGTGGACTCACTTATGGGATATACTGTATATATAATGTGAGGGGTGGACTCACTTATGGGATATACTGTATATATAATGTGAGGGGTGGACTCACTTATGGGAGATACTGTATATATAATGTGAGGGGTGGAGTCACTTATGGGAGATACTGTATATATAATGTGAGGGGTGGAGTCACTTATGGGATATACTGTATATATAATGTGAGGGGTGGACTCACTTATGGGATATACTGTATATAATGTGAGGGGTGGACTCACTTATGGGAGATACTGTATATATAATGTGAGGGGTGGACTCACTTATGGGATATACTGTATATGTAATGTGAGGGGTGGAGTCACTTATGGTAGAGACTGTATATATAATGTGAGGGGTGGAGTCACTTATGGTAGAGACTGTATATATAATGTGAGGGGTGGAGTCACTTATGGGATATACTGTATATAATGTGAGGGGTGGACTCACTTATGGGAGATACTGTATATATATAATGTGAGGGGTGGAGTCACTTATGGGATATACTGTATATATAATGTGAGGGGTGGAGTCACTTATGGGGGATACTGTATATATAATGTGAGGGGTGGAGTCACTTATGGGAGATACTGTATATATAATGTGAGGGGTAGACTCACTTATGGGAGATACTGTATATATAATGTGAGGGGTGGAGTCACTTATGGGAAATACTGTATATATATAATGTGAGGGGTGGAGTCACTTATGGGATATACTGTATATATATAATGTGAGGGGTGGACTCACTTATGGGATATACTGTATATAATGTGAGGGGTGGACTCACTTATGGGATATACTGTATATAATGTGAGGGGTGGACTCACTTATGGGAAATACTGTATATATAATGTGAGGGGTGGACTCACTTATGGGATATACTGTATATAATGTGAGGGGTGGAGTCACTTATGGGAGATACTGTATATATAATGTGAGGGGTGGAGTCACTTATGGGAGATACTGTATATATAATGTGAGGGGTGGAGTCACTTATGGGAGATACTGTATATATAATGTGAGGGGTGGAGTCACTTATGGGAAATACTGTATATAATGTGAGGGGTGGAGTCACTTATGGGAAATACTGTATATATATAATGTGAGGGGTGGAGTCACTTATGGGAAATACTGTATATATATATAATGTGAGGGGTGGAGTCACTTATGGGAAATACTGTATATATATAATGTGAGGGGTGGAGTCACTTATGGGAGATACTGTATATATAATGTGAGGGGTGGACCCACTTATGGGAGATACTGTATATATAATGTGAGGGGTGGAGTCACTTATGGGAGATACTGTATATATAATGTGAGGGGTGGAGTCACTTATGGGATATACTGTATATATAATGTCAGGGGTGGAGTCACTTATGGGATATACTGTATATATAATGTGAGGGGTGGACTCACTTATGGGATATACTGTATATAATGTGAGGGGTGGAGTCACTTATGGGATATACTGTATATAATGTGAGGGGTGGACTCACTTATGGGATATACTGTATATAATGTGAGGGGTGGAGTCACTTATGGGAGATACTGTATATATAATGTGAGGGGTGGAATCACTTATGGGATATACTGTATATATAATGTGAGGGGTGGAGTCAATTATGGGAAATACTGTATATATAATGTGAGGGGTGGAGTCACTTATGGGATATACTGTTTATATAATGTGAGGGGTGGACTCACTTATGGGAGATACTGTATATATAATGTGAGGGGTGGACTCACTTATGGGAGATACTGTATATATAATGTGAGGGGTGGACTCACTTATGGGATATACTGTATATAATGTGAGGGGTGGACTCACTTATGGGAGATATTGTATATATAATGTGAGGGGTGGAGTCACTTATGGGAGATACTGTATATATAATGTGAGGGGTGGACTCACTTATGGGATATACTGTATATATAATGTGAGGGGTGGAGTCACTTATGGAATATACTGTATATATAATGTGAGGGGTGGAGTCACTTATGGGAGAGACTGTGTATATATAATGTGAGGGGTGGAGTCACTTATGGGATATACTGTATATAATGTGAGGGGTGGAGTCACTTATGGGATATACTGTATATAATGTGAGGGGTGGACTCACTTATGGGAGATACTGTATATATATATAATGTGAGGGGTGGACTCACTTATGGGAGATACTGTATATATAATGTGAGGGGTGGACTCACTTATGGGATATACTGTATATATAATGTGAGGGGTGGAGTCACTTATGGGAGATACTGTATATATAATGTGAGGGGTGGAGTCACTTATGGGAAATACTGTATATATATAATGTGACGGGTGGAGTCACTTATGGGATATACTGTATATATATAATGTGAGGGGTGGACTCACTTATGGGATATACTGTATATATAATGTGAGGGGTGGAGTCACTTATGGGAGATACTGTATATATAATGTGAGGGGTGGAGTCACTTATGGGAAATACTGTATATAATGTGAGGGGTGGAGTCACTTATGGGATATACTGTATATAATGTGAGGGGTGGACTCACTTATGGGATATACTGTATATAATGTGAGGGGTGGACTCACTTATGGGAGATACTGTATATATAATGTGAGGGGTGGACTCACTTATGGGATATACTGTATATAATGTGAGGGGTGGAGTCACTTATGGGAGATACTGTATATATAATGTGAGGGGTGGAGTCACTTATGGGAAATACTGTATATATATAATGTGAGGGGTGGACTCACTTATGGGAGATACTGTATATATAATGTGAGGGGTGGAGTCACTTATGGGAGATACTGTATATATAATGTGAGGGGTGGAGTCACTTATGGGAAATACTGTATATATATAATGTGACGGGTGGAGTCACTTATGGGATATACTGTATATATATAATGTGAGGGGTGGACTCACTTATGGGATATACTGTATATATAATGTGAGGGGTGGAGTCACTTATGGGAGATACTGTATATATAATGTGAGGGGTGGAGTCACTTATGGGAAATACTGTATATAATGTGAGGGGTGGAGTCACTTATGGGATATACTGTATATAATGTGAGGGGTGGACTCACTTATGGGATATACTGTATATAATGTGAGGGGTGGACTCACTTATGGGAGATACTGTATATATAATGTGAGGGGTGGACTCACTTATGGGATATACTGTATATAATGTGAGGGGTGGAGTCACTTATGGGAGATACTGTATATATAATGTGAGGGGTGGAGTCACTTATGGGAAATACTGTATATATATAATGTGAGGGGTGGAGTCACTTATGGGAAATACTGTATATATATAATGTGAGGGGTGGAGTCACTTATGGGAAATACTGTATATATAATGTGAGGGGTGGACCCACTTATGGGAGATACTGTATATATAATGTGAGGGGTGGAGTCACTTATGGGAGATACTGTATATATAATGTGAGGGGTGGAGTCACTTATGGGAGATACTGTATATATAATGTGAGGGGTGGACCCACTTATGGGATATACTGTATATATAATGTGAGGGGTGGAGTCACTTATGGGAGATACTGTATATATAATGTGAGGGGTGGAGTCACTTATGGAATATACTGTATATATGTGAGGGGTGGAGTCACTTATGGGAGATACTGTATATATAATGTGAGGGGTGGAGTCACTTATGGGAGATACTGTATATATAATGTGAGGGGTGGACTCACTTATGGGATATACTGTATATATAATGTGAGGGGTGGAGTCACTTATGGGATATACTGTATATATAATGTGAGGGGTGGAGTCACTTATGGGATATACTGTATATATAATGTGAGGGGTGGACTCACTTATGGGAGATACTGTATATATAATGTGAGGGGTGGACTCACTTATGGGATATACTGTATATATAATGTGAGGGGTGGACTCACTTATGGGAGATACTGTATATATAATGTGAGGGGTGGAGTCACTTATGGGATATACTGTATATAATGTGAGGGGTGGAGTCACTTATGGGATATACTGTATATATAATGTGAGGGGTGGACTCACTTATGGGATATACTGTATATAATGTGAGGGGTGGAGTCACTTATGGGAGATACTGTATATATAATGTGAGGGGTGGAGTCACTTATGGGAAATACTGTATATATATAATGTGAGGGGTGGAGTCACTTATGGGAAATACTGTATATATATAATGTGAGGGGTGGAGTCACTTATGGGAAATACTGTATATATAATGTGAGGGGTGGACCCACTTATGGGAGATACTGTATATATAATGTGAGGGGTGGAGTCACTTATGGGAGATACTGTATATATAATGTGAGGGGTGGAGTCACTTATGGGAGATACTGTATATATAATGTGAGGGGTGGACCCACTTATGGGATATACTGTATATATAATGTGAGGGGTGGAGTCACTTATGGGAGATACTGTATATATAATGTGAGGGGTGGAGTCACTTATGGAATATACTGTATATATGTGAGGGGTGGAGTCACTTATGGGAGATACTGTATATATAATGTGAGGGGTGGAGTCACTTATGGGAGATACTGTATATATAATGTGAGGGGTGGACTCACTTATGGGATATACTGTATATATAATGTGAGGGGTGGAGTCACTTATGGGATATACTGTATATATAATGTGAGGGGTGGAGTCACTTATGGGATATACTGTATATATAATGTGAGGGGTGGACTCACTTATGGGAGATACTGTATATATAATGTGAGGGGTGGACTCACTTATGGGATATACTGTATATATAATGTGAGGGGTGGACTCACTTATGGGAGATACTGTATATATAATGTGAGGGGTGGAGTCACTTATGGGATATACTGTATATAATGTGAGGGGTGGAGTCACTTATGGGATATACTGTATATATAATGTGAGGGGTGGACTCACTTATGGGAGATACTGTATATAATGTGAGGGGTGGAGTCACTTATGGGATATACTGTATATATAATGTGAGGGGTGGAGTCACTTATGGTATATACTGTATATATAATGTGAGGAGTGGACTCACTTATGGGATATACTGTATATATAATGTGAGGGGTGGAGTCACTTATGGGAGATACTGTATATATATATGTAAAAAAAAAAAAAAACAGCTGTTCTTGACGGAGAGCAACGGCAGTGTGAAAGGGGCCTTACAGTGATAGGTGAGACCAGTATGTAGAAAAGACAATTGGAGCTTAGCTTCCCTTTCCCTGTAGACTGACCTCTTCAAAGGTCACAGAGCATGCCCAATGTCATTTCCAAATCATGTAAATGAGATCACTCCTTTTATTGCCTCTGTCCATGAAGCTGCTTTAAATTATTTTGCTATATGCTGTTAAAAACTGCTCTGACAAGGTGATCGCTCCTCATAATAATTAGTGTTGAGCGGCATAGGCCATATTCGAATTCGCGAATATATGGACGAATATTCGTCATATTCGCGAATATTCGCATATTCGTAATATTCTCGTTTTATTTTCGCACATGCGAATATTCGCGGGTGCGAAAATTAACATGCGAAAATTTGCATGTACAATAAATTAACATAAGCTGAAATTCGCATATGCGAAAATTAGCATATGCAAATTTTCGCATATACGAACATTCGCACGCCAGTCTTACACAATAGTATTAGAGCCTTCTTACACCACATAAACTGGAAGCAGAGAGGAGTGATCACTGTGATGTGTACTGTGAAAAAAAAAAACGAATATTCGTAATTACGAATATATAGCGCTATATTCGCGAATATTCGCGAATATGCGATATTCTCGAATAAAATTCGAATTGCGAATATTCGTGAGCAACACTAATAATAATGTACAGAACAAAAATTACACTCAGAAAATAGAACTGATCAGAAAAAAATAACATGTTTTTAATCAGTTTTTTGTTAAAAAAAAAATCTGTCTTTAATTCGAAAAAAAATTAAATACCGTATATACTCGAGTATAAGTCGAGTTTTTTAGCATGATTTCACCTCCCTCGGCTTATACTCGAGTGAACTCTCCATCCGCAGTGGTCTTCAACCTGCGGACCTCCAGAGGTTTCAAAACTACAACTCCCAGCAAGCCCGGGCAGCCATCTGCTGTCCGGGCTTGCTGGGAGTTGTAGTTTTGAAACCTCTGGAGGTCCGCAGGTTGAAGACCACTGCGGCCTTCGATATCATCCAGCCCCCTCTCACCCCCCTTTAGTTCTGTACAGTACTCACCTCCGCTCGGCGCTGGTCCGGTGCCGCAGAACTGTCCGGAGAGGAGGGGGTCCGGTGGGATAGTGGTTCCGGGCTGCTATCTTCACCGGGGAGGCCTCTTCTAAGCACTTCGGGCCCGGCCCCAGAATAGTCACGTTGCCTTGACAACGACGCAGAGGTACGTTCATTGCCAACGTACTTCTGCGTCATTGTCAAGGCAACGCCTCTATTCCGGGCCCCCAGCGCGGAGAAGAGGCGCCCCCAGTGAAGATAGCAGCCCGGAACCACTATCCCACCGGACCACCTCCTCACCGGACAGCCCTGCAGCACCGGACCAGCGCCGAGTACTGAGTGAGTACTGTACAGAACTAAAGGGGGTGAGAGGGGGCTGGATGATGTCGAAGGCCGCAGTGGTCTTCAACCTGAGGACCTCCGGAGGTTTCAAAACTACAACTCCCAGCAAGCCCGGACAGCCGATGGCTGCCCGGGCTTGCTGGGAGTTGTAGTTTTGAAACCTCTGGAGGTCCGCAGGTTGAAGACCACTGTGGGCGGATGATAAGAGGATGATGAAGGGGGGTGTGGGATGATGAAGGGGGGTGTGGGATGATGAAGGGGGGGTGTGGGATGATGAAGGGGGGGTGTGGGATGATGAAGGGGGGGGGTGTGGGATGATTACAAGGGGATGATGAAGGGGGTGGGGATGATGACAAGGGGATGATGAAGGGGGATGGGGATGATGAAGGGGGGGTGTGTGGGATGATGATGAAGGGGATGATGACAAGGGGATGATGAAGGGGGGATGTGTGGGATGATGACAAGGGGATGATGAAGGGGGGATGTGTGGGATGATTACAAGGGGATGATGAAGGGGGGGGTGTGGGATGATGACAAGGGGATGATGAAGGGGGGATGTGTGGGATGATGACAGGTGATGATGATGAGGGTCTGGATGATGACAGGCGGTGATGATGATGAGGATGTTAATGACGGGGGTCTGGATGATGACGGGGGGGGGGATGATGTATTTCCCACCCTAGGCTTATACTCGAGTCAATAACTTTTCCTGGAATTTTGGGTTGAAATTAGGGGTCTCGGCTTATACTCGGGTTGGCTTATACTCGAGTATATACGGTAATCTAGGGGATACCTTCCCTTTTACCAACATGGGATCCAAAAATTATACTGCTAAGTTGATTTCGTTCATAACCCTCAGAGGAGCACAGATATTAAAGGGGAATTCCGCTGCTAGACATCTTATCACCTATCCAAATGGTAGGGGATGAGATGTTTGATTACGGAGGTCCTGCTGCTGGGGCCTCCTGCAATCTCCTGCAGCACCCGGCATTCTAGACAAACGTCGGATTCCTACGGCAGTGGTCGTGATGTCACGGCCACGCCCCCTCATGATGAGACACCACGCCCCCTCAATTTATGTCTATGGGAGGGGGCGTGTCTGTCGACACGCCCCCTCCCAAAGACATGAAGGGAAGGGGCATGGCCTTGATGCCACAATCCCGACTCAGCGTTCTGAGCAAAATGTTCAGAATGCTGGAGCACCGGAGTACCCCTTTAAGGGTTTTTTCCCAGGTCATATACACAGGAATGCAGTCACTTTATGATAAGTACAAATAGTACAAATCAACTGGTTTCAGAAATTCATATTTGTGAATTATTTCTATATAAAAATCTTAATCCTTCCAGTACTTAGCAGCTGCTGTATGCTACAGAGCAAGTTGTGTAGTCTTTCCAGTGAGACAAAGTGCTCTTTGCTGCCACCTCTGTACGTATGAATAACTACCCGGAGCGGAAAAGGTTTGTTATAATAATTTGCTCCTGCTCTGGACACTTCCTGACATGGACAGAAGTGGCAGCAGAGAACACTTTACACCAGCAGACGCTTAGCGTTGTGTATCATGACTTCAGCCTAGTATCGGGCTACTTAAAGGGGTACTCCACTGGAATTTTTATTTTTAATCAACTGGTGCCAGAAAGTTAAACAGATTTGTAAATTACTTCTATTAAAAAAATCTTAATCCTTCCAGTACTTATCAGCTTCTGTATGATCCACAGGAAGTTCTTTTCTTTTTGAATTTCCTTTCTGTCTGACCACAGTGCTCTCTGCTGATAGCTCTGTCCATTTTAGGAATTGTCCAGAGTAGAAGCAAATCCCCATAGAAAACCAATCCTACTTTGGACAGTTCCTGACATGGACAGAGGTGTCAGCAGAGAGGAAATTCAAAAAGAAAAGAACTTCCTGTGGAGCATACAGCAGCTCATAAGTACTGGAAGGATTAAGATTTTTTTTAATAGAAGTAATTCACAAATATGGCACCAGTTGATTTAAAAAAAGAAAATATTTTCCAGTGGAGTACCCCTTTAACCATGAACCCCAATTCATAAAAATACCCAATGAACAGTTCTGCTGAAAATTTGGAAACTCAAAAGTAAACTTTGAACCTCCAGAACTTGGCCGTCCTGTTTTGTGAGTTCTTATTTGTTCAGACTTGACCCTGGAGATGTTGACACTAGAGGTTTTGGTAAGGTTTTAAGATTAGCTTACATGGTGTATAATAGAATGAAAAGACAACAATGTATTCTTAATTGAGTAACCTAAGACTATGCAGAAACTTATTGTCTGGAGTCAAGTCTTTTCTAAATTTGGACGACTCCTTCAGGGCGGCCATTGTGGGAAGTGGAATGTTGTCATATTGTGTTACCTCATCTGTCCTATGAACATCTGTCCACTCTTTAAAGTGGTACTCAAACTGTTCCGAACACGGGAGCCGGCGCCAGGAGCTCGTGGCCTCATAACCCCGCCCCCTCATGACATCACACCCTGCCCCCTCAATGCAAGTCTATGGGAGGGGGCGTGACAGCCGTCACGCCCCCTCCCATAGACTTGCATTGAGGGGGCGGGGTGTGACGTCATGAGGGGGGAGGGGCTATGACATGACGAGCTCCCGGCGCCGGTGTAAGGTGATTTTTTGCGCCCCCGTAGATCCATGCGTCCGCTCCTTCCCCAGCTCTCCGAACATTTCCGAAGCTAGAACTGGGGGAGGGCAGAGCAAGGGGAGGGAGGAGGTTCACACCCCCTCCCTCATCTCCCCTCTCTGAGCTCGGCTGGACGCAGATCTCTACGGCACGCCCCCTCCCTGAGGACATAGATCTCCACAGCAGGTCCCCTCCCTCATCTCCCCTCCCTGAGGACGTAAATCTCCACGGCAGGTCCCCTCCCTCATCTCCCCGAGCTGAGGACGTAGAGCAGTGCTATGAGCTCTATGTGTAAAGGGGGACATACTGCACGAGTTAAAGGGGGACATACTGCACGGGTTAAAGGGGGACATACTGCACAGGCTAAAGGGGGCAAACTGTACAGGCTAAAGGAGGACATACAGCATGGGCTAAAGAGCCCGTGCAGTATGTCCCCCTTTACACATAGAGCTCATTGGGAGCACTGCTCTACGTCCTCAGCTCGGGGAGATGAGGGAGGGGACCTGCCGTGGAGATTTACGTCCTCAGGGAGGGGAGATGAGGGAGGGGGTGTGAACCTCCTCCCTCCCCTTGCTCTGCCCTCCCCCAGTTCTAGCTTCGGAAATGTTCGGAGAGCTGGGGGAGGAGCGGACGCATGGATCTACGGGGGTGCAAAAAACCACCTCACACCGGCTCCAGCGTTCGGAACAGTGGAGTACCCCTTTAAAGAGTGGTTTCTGTTTACTTTATATCCTGGGAAAAGCTCCCAGTGAGAGAGTCCACCCCTCACATTATATTCAAAGAGGTGACTGGAGCAGTATAGGAATTACTTCGGCGCTGGACACATGGAATAAGTCGAACCACAGGAATAAAACCCGGTCTGTTTAATGTGCTATAATGCAACGTGTTTCTCTGCGCATGCGCAGCTTCATCAGGCATTAGGCATGCGCAGGGAAACGCTTTGCATCATTGCGCATTAAACAGACCTGGTTTTATTCCTGTGGTTCGACTTATTCCATGTGTCCAGCGCCAAAGTAATTTCTGTACTTTTCCAGTCACCTCTTTGTATATATCTACTTCAGGAAGGCTGCGGACAACATATTGGGGGGAGATTTACCAAAACCTGTCCAGAGGAAAAGTTGCTGAGTTGCCCATAGCAACCAATCAGATCGCTTCTGTCATTTTTGAAAAGGCCTCTGAAAAATGAAAGTGAAAGTGATCCGATTGGTTGCTATGGGCAACTCAGCAACTTTTCCTCTGAACAGGTTCTGAGAAATCTCTCCCAATCTCTAAACGCGCTCTCCATTGTTGTGTGTGAGTTCACACAACCCAGTTTGGTGAGCAGCTGTTGGTTGCCCTCACCAACCCTGCCAGCCCGACATCCTACACATGGAGCGCCTTCAGCTCTTCTCTTTTTCAGACCCCTCACATTATATATAGAGATGTCGCGAATTGTTCGCCGGCGAACAGTTCCCAGCGAATTTAGCATATTCACATTCGCATCGCCGGGCGAACATATGTGAAGTTCGATCCGCCCCCCCATACTTTAACATTGCAGTAAACTTTGACCCTGTGAGTCAGAGTCAACAGACACATTACAGCCAATCAGCAGCAGTCTCTCCCTTCCAGACCCTCCTACCTACGATAGCTAGGTTGCTGCTAGGTGGTGTATTCAGGGTCCAGTTTACTTCTAAAGCACTAGTGTAACATCTGCTTTAAGGACAGCACCCAAAAAAGCCCTTTTTAGGGCTGAAAGATATCAGTCCGTGTGTCTTGCAACAGCTGGAGGCTCCCTGGTTGGGAGGGAATCGCTGGTTAAAAGGGGTACTCCAGAATCAAACTTAAGTTCATTCAAGCAACTAACTACTACAGTATTCAAAGGGCTGAAAGATATCAGTCCGTGTGTTTTGCAACAGCTGGAGGCACCCTGGTTGGGGACCACTGCTTAAAAGGGGAACTCGGCTGGCAAGCTTTTTTGCTCATTGTCACACTAGTGCAAATCACATTAGGTGTGACAGTTGTGCAAATTAAAAAAAAATACCTTTTTTGGCTGTTAAATAAAACCAGTCGTCACTGTCAGTTCAAGTCACAGTTGCCAGTTTTTTTTTTGCCTGCAGGGCAAATTGTGTCACCCTAGTGCAAATCAAATTAGGTGTGACAGTTGTGCAAATTAAAAAAAAAAATACCTTTTTTGGCTGTTAAATAAAACCAGTCGTCACTGTCAGTTCATGTCACAGTTGCTAGTTTTTTTGCCTGCAGGGCAAATTGTGTCACCCTAGTGCAAATCACATTTGGTGTGACACTTGTGCAAATTTAACCAAAAAAATGACAGGCAGAGGAAGCCTACCCTGCAGGGGCCGTCATGGTGCTGGGATTCCCTTTGGCCCTAGAATGGCCAGTGTTCAGAGGCCACGTACCCTGAACCCCCAAAGTTCTGAGGGCTTAGTTGACTGTCTATCACAAGACACCCAATCTACTACAGCTTCCGCTCGGGAACCTTGATGCACCATCCTTCTCCTCCTCTAGCTTAGCTTCGGGCACCTCTCATGCTTCCACTTGCCCGCCTGCCGCCACCACCAACACTAGCACCACAGCAGCTTTACTTGATCCGTCAGAGGAGTTATTTACACATCAGTTTGAAGACATGAGTGATGCGCAACCATTATTGCCAGAGGATGTAGTTAACAGGGATATGTTTCAGTCAGGCAGCATTACACACATGGACGTACGGTGTGATGATGATGTTGTACCCGCTGCTGCTTCCTTTCTGAGGTGTCAGATAGCGGTGAAGGTGTTGATGATGACGATGTGTCCGTGGATGCCACGTGGGTGCCCGCTAGAAGAGAAGAAGAGGGGAAAAGTTCAGATGAGGAGACAGAGAGGAGAAGGAGACGAGTTGGAAGCAGGGGGAGGTCATCGCAAGGAGCTAGTGGCACAGTCAGACAGCATGCATCGGCACCCGGGTCAGCCAGACGGGACGCCAATCAACGCATGCTGTTGCCACCACCAGAATGCCGTCATCGCAGAGCTCAGCAGTGTGGCATTTTTTTGTGTGTCTGCCTCTGACAACAGCGAGGCCATTTGCAACCTGTGCCAAAAGAAACTGAGTCGTGGGAAGTCCAACACCCACCTAGGCACTACTGCTTTGCGAAGGCACATGATGTCACATCACAAACGCCTATGGGATCAACACGTCAGTACAAGCAGCACAGAAAGTCAAAGCCGCCATCCTCCTCCTGGTCCAGCATCTTCAGCCAGGTCAACCACTGCTGCCCTCCTTGCCCCCTCTCAACCATCCGCGTCTCTCGCCTTGAGCAGTTCCTGCTCATCTGCCCACAGTCAGGTGTCTGTCAAGGAGATGTTTGAGCGCAAGAAGACAATGTCTCAAAGTCACCCCCTAGCCCGGCATCTGACAGCTGGCTTGTCGGAACTGCTAGCCCGCCAGCTTTTACCATACAAGCTGGTGGAGTCTGAGGCCTTTAAAAAATTTTTAGCTATTGGGACACCGCAGTGGAAGGTACCCGGACGAAATTTTTTTGCACAAAAGGCAATCCCCAACCTTTACTCCATTGTGAAAAAGGAAATTATGGCATGTCTGGCACACAGTGCAAGGGCAAGGGTCCATCTGACCACTGATACCTGGTCTGCAAAGCATGGTCAGGGCAGGTATATCACCTACACTGTGCATTGGGTAAACCTGGTGACGGCTGCCAAGCATGGAATGCGTGGCTCTGCAGAGGAGTTGGTGACACCGCCACGACTTGCAGGCAGGCCTGCTGCCACCTCCTCTACTCCTCCTACTCCATCCTCTTCCATAACATCCTCGGCCGAGTCCTCTTCCACTGCTGCGTCTTGCTCCACATCACCGGCATCCCCCCCCCCCAGCTCCCCAGGTGCTATTCCACATCCCGGATACGGCAGTGTCATGCCATCTTGGGGTTGACTTGCCTCAAAGCGGAGAGTCACACCGCACCAGCGCTCCTGTCGGCCCTGAACGCACAGGTGGACCAGTGGCTGACTCTGCACCAACTGGAGATCGGCAAGGTGGTTTGTGACAATGGAACAAATTTGTTGGCGGCATTGAGGTTGGGCAAGTTGACACATGTGCCGTGCATTGCACATGTGTGTTCTCTGATTGTACAACGCTTTGTGCTCAAGTACCCAGGCTTACATGATGTCCTGAAGCAGTCCAGGAAGGCGTGTGGCCATTTCAGGCTTTCCTACACGGCCATGGCGCACTTGTCAGATATCCAGCGGCGAAACAACATGCCAGTGAGGCGCTTGATTTGCGACAGCCCGACACGTTGGAATTCAACACTCCTAATGTTCGACCGCCTGCTCCAACAAGAAAAAGCCGTCAATGAATATTTGTATGACCGGGGTGCTAGGAGATCATCTGCGGAGCTGGGAATTTTTTTGCCACGTTACTGGACGCTCATGCGCAATGCCTGTAGGCTCATGCGTCCTTTTGAGGAGGTGACAAACCTGGTCAGTCGCACCGAAGGCACCATCAGCGACATCATAACGTTTGTTTTCTTCCTGGAGCGTGCCCTGCGAAGAGTGCTGGATCAGGCAGTAGATGAGCGTGAAGAGGAAGAGTTGTGGACACCATCACCACCAGAAATAGCCTTATCAGCATCGCTTGCTGGACCTGCGGCAACGCTGGAAGAGGATTGTGAGGAAGAGGAGTCATGTGGAGGAATGTGGCTTTGAAGTGGAGGAGGAAGACCAACCACAGCAGGCACCCCAGGGTGCTCTTTGTCACCTATCTGGTTCCCGTGGTGTTGTACGTGGCTGGGGGGAAGAAGATGACATCACTGAGGACGAGGAACGGGACATGAGTAGCTCGGCATCCGTCCTTGTGCAAATAGGGTCTTTCATGCTGTCGTGCCTGTTGAGGGACCCTCGTATAAAAAGGATGAAGGAGAACGACCTGTACTGGGTGTCCACGCTACTAGACCCCCGGTATAAACATAAAGTGCTTGACATGTTACCGCATTACAGCAAGGCGGAAAGGATTCAGCAAGTCCAAAATAAATTAAGAAGTATGCTGTACACAGCGTATAAGGGTCATGTCACAGCACAACAGGGATCTAACAGGGGAAGAGGTGAAAGCAATCCTCCTCCTCCTCCCACGAACACGCCGGCAAGGACAGGAAGCTGTACAGACATGCTGTTGATGGAGGACAAGCAGAGCTTTTTAAGTCCTACGCATCGCCACAGCCCTTCGGGGTCCACCATCAGAGAACGACTTGACCGACAGGTAGCAGACTACCTGGCCTTAACTGCAGATATCGACACTCTGAGGAGCGATGAACCTCTTGACTACTGGGTGTGCCGGCTTGACCTGTGGCCTGAGTTATCCCAATTTGCGCTCAAACTTCTGGCCTGTCCCGCTTCAAGTGTCCTGTCAGAAAGGACCTTCAGTGCAGCAGGAGGTATTGTCACTGAGAAGAGGAGTCGCCTTGGATTACCTCACCTTTCTTAAGATGAATGAGGGATGGATCCCGAAGGGACTGACACTGGGCGATACATTTGACTGAACAAGACCTGATCAGATGAGCTGCCTTGGGCTAAAAATGGTCCACACGCTGCTGTATTTGAACTCTGAATGCCGGATGACTTGCGTGATTTATCCGCCCCCAACTAGGGTTCAAGCCGCAATGTTTTAGGGCACTTTCTGCCTGGCGAAACAAACAGAAATTTTTCTGGCCGCTGCTACAATACCAAATTTTCCAGCCAGATGTACATGCCTAATTTTTCTGGCCTCTGCTGCTGCACTTTTTCTGGTGCTGCAATTTGTCTGGCTGCTGCTACAGATGTGGCTGCGACAATACCCAATTTTTAATCCACGTGTACATGCCTAATTTTTCTGGCCTCTGCTGCTGCAATTGTTATGGTGCTGCAATTTTTCTGACCGCTGCTACAGAAGCGGCTGCAACAATACCAAATTTTTCAGGCATGTGTACATGCCTAATTTTTCAGGTACTCTCTGCTGACATCTCTGTCCATTTTAGCAACCGTGGATATTAGCTGTATGCTAAGGGTAGCATGGTGGCTCAGAGGTTAGCACTGCTGCCTTGCAGCGCTGGGGCCTTGTGTTCAAATCCCACTATGTGCTGCCTAATATGGGGGAATCTTATGTGCTGCCTAAAGGGGGGATCTAACTATGTGCTGCCTAAAGGGGGGCTCTATATGGGGGCTAAAGCACGTTATTCCAACCCATTTAGGAATGTTGGGTGATTTATGCCCTTTATGGATTAAAACCAGACTCTGCATCAACTATGTAATTTTCCATAGGAGTTTTTCCCTGGATCCCCCTCCAGCATGCCACAGTCCAGGTGTTAGTCCCCTTGAAACAACTTTTAAATCACTATTGTGGCCAGAAAGAGTCCCTGCGGGTTTTAAAATTCGCCTGCCCATTGAAGTCAATGGCGGTTCGCCCGGTTCGCAAACTTTTGTGGAAGTTCGCGTTCACGGTTCGCGAACCGAAAATTTTATATCCGCGGCATCACTAATTATATATACAGTATATCCCATAAGTGAGTCCATCCCTCACATTATATACAGTATATCCCATAAGTGACTCCACCCCTCACATTATATATATACAGTATATCCCATAAGTGACTCCACCCCTCACATTATATATACAGTATCTCCCATAAGTGATTCCACCCCTCACATTATATACAGTATATCCCATAAGTGACTCCACCCCTCACATTATATATATACAGTATATCCCATAAGTGAGTCCATCCCTCACATTATATATACAGTATCTCCCATAAGTGAGTCTACCCCTCACATTATATATACAGTATCTCCCATAAGTGACTCCACCCCTCACATTATATATACAGTATCCCCCATAAGTGAGTCCATCCCTCACATTATATACAGTATCTCCCATAAGTGAGTCCATCCCTCACATTATATACAGTATATCCCATAAGTGAGTCCATCCCTCACATTATATATACAATATCTGCCATAAGTGACTCCACCCCTCACATTATATATACAGTATCTCCCATAAGTGACTCCACCCTTCACATTATATATACAGTATCTCCCATAAGTGACTCCACCCCTCACATTATATATACAGTATCTCCCATAAGTGACTCCACCCCTCACATTATATATACAGTATCTCCCATAAGTGAGTCCATCCCTCACATTATATATACAGTATCTCCCATAAGTGACTCCACCCCTCACATTATATATACAGTATCTCCCATAAGTGACTCCACCCCTCACATTATATATACAGTATCTCCCATAAGTGAGTCCACCCCTCACATTATATACAGTATCTCCCATAAGTGAGTCCACCCCTCACATTATATATACAGTATATCCCATAAGTGAGTCCATCCCTTACATTATATACAGTATCTCCCATAAGTGACTCCACCCCTCACATTATATATACAGTATCTCCCATAAGTGACTCCACCCCTCACATTATATATACAGTATCTCCCATAAGTGAGTCCATCCCTCACATTATATATACAGTATCTCCCATAAGTGACTCCACCCCTCACATTATATATACAGTATCTCCCATAAGTGAGTCCACCCCTCACATTATATACAGTATATCCCATAAGTGAGTCCACCCCTCACATTATATATACAGTATATCCCATAAGTGAGTCCATCCCTCACATTATATATACAGTATCTCCCATAAGTGACTCCACCCCTCACATTATATATACAGTATATCCCATAAGTGAGTCCACCCCTCACATTATATATACAGTATCTCCCATAAGTAACTCCACCCCTCACATTATATATACAGTATATCCCATAAGTGAGTCCACCCCTCACATTATATATACAGTATCTCCCATAAGTGACTCCACCCCTCACATTATATATACAGTATATCCCATAAGTGATTCCACCCCTCACATTATATATACAGTATCTCCCATAAGTGACTCCACCCCTCACATTATATATATACAGTATCTCCCATAAGTGAGTCCACCCCTCACATTATATATACAGTATATCCCATAAGTGACTCCACCCCTCACATTATATATACAGTATATCCCATAAGTGACTCCACCCCTCACATTATATACAGTATCTCCCATAAGTGAGTCCACCCCTCACATTGTATACAGTATCTCCCATAAGTGAGTCCACCCCTCACATTATATACAGTATCTCCCATAAGTGACTCCACCCCTCACATTATATATACAGTATTTCCCATAAGTGACTCCACCCCTCACATTATATATACAGTATATCCCAGAAGTGAGTCCACCCCTCACATTATATATACAGTATATCCCATAAGTGAGTCCACTCCTCACATTATATACATTATATCCCATAAGTGACTCCACCCCTCACATTATATATACAGTATCTCCCATAAGTGAGTCCACCCCTCACATTATATATACAATATATCCCATAAGTGACTCCACCCCTCACATTATATACACAGTATCTCCCATAAGTGACTCCACCCCTCACATTATATATACAGTATATCCCATAAGTGAGTCCACCCCTCACATTATATATACAGTATATGCCATAAGTGAGTCCACCCCTCACATTATATATACAGTATCTCCCATAAGTAACTCCACTCCTCACATTATATATACAGTATATGCCATAAGTGAGTCCACCCCTCACATTATATGTACATTATATCCCATAAGTGAGTCCACCCCTCACATTATATATACAGTATCTCCCATAAGTAACTCCACTCCTCACATTATATATACAGTATATCCCATAAGTGAGTCCACTCCTCACATTATATATACAGTATCTCCCATAAGTGACTCCACTCCTCACATTATATATACAGTATCTCCCATAAGTGAGTCCACCCCTCACATTATATATACAGTATCTCCCATAAGTGAGTCCACCCCTCACATTATATATACAGTATATCCCATAAGTGACTCCACCCCTCACATTATATATACAGTATCTCCCATAAGTGAGTCCACCCCTCACATTATATATACAGTATATCCCATAAGTGACTCCACCCCTCACATTATATATACAGTATCTCCCATAAGTGAGTCCACCCCTCACATTATATATACAGTATATCCCATAAGTGACTCCACCCCTCACATTATATATACAGTATCTCCCATAAGTGACTCCACCCCTCACATTATATATACAGTATATCCCATAAGTGAGTCCACCCCTCACATTATATATACAGTATATCCCATAAGTGACTCCACCCCTCACATTATATATACAGTATATCCCATAAGTAACTCCACTCCTCACATTATATATACAGTATATCCCATAAGTGAGTCCACTCCTCACATTATATATACAGTATATCCCATAAGTAACTCCACTCCTCACATTATATATACAGTATATCCCATAAGTGAGTCCACTCCTCACATTATATATACAGTATATCCCATAAGTGACTCCACCCCTCACATTATATATACAGTATGTCCCATAAGTGAGTCCACCCCTCACATTATATACAGTATCTCCCATAAGTGACTCCACTCCTCACATTATATATACAGTATCTCCCATAAGTGAGTCCACCCCTCACATTATATATACAGTATCTCCCATAAGTGAGTCCACCCCTCACATTATATATACAGTATCTCCCATAAGTGAGTCCACCCCTCACATTATATATACAGTATCTCCCATAAGTGAGTCCACCCCTCACATTATATATACAGTATATCCCATAAGTGATTCCACCCCTCACATTATATATACAGTATCTCCCATAAGTGAGTCCACCCCTCACATTATATATACAGTATCTCCCATAAGTGACTCCACCCCTCACATTATATATACAGTATCTCCCATAAGTGACTCCACCCCTCACATTACATATACAGTATATCCCATAAGTGAGTCCTCCCCTCACATTATATACAGTATCTCCCATAAGAGAGTCCACCCCTCACATTATATATACAGTATCTCCCATAAGTGACTCCACCCCTCACATTATATATACAGTATATCCCATAAGTAACTCCACTCCTCACATTATATATACAGTATATCCCATAAGTGAGTCCACTCCTCACATTATATATACAGTATATCCCATAAGTGACTCCACCCCTCACATTATATACAGTATATCCCATAAGTGAGTCCACCCCTCACATTATATATACAGTATCTCCCATAAGTGACTCCACCCCTCACATTATATATACAGTATATCCCATAAGTGAGTCCACCCCTCACATTATATACAGTATCTCCCATAAGTGAGTCCACCCCTCACATTATATATACAGTATCTCCCATAAGTGACTCCACCCCTCACATTATATATACAGCATCTCCCATAAGTGAGTCCACCCCTCACATTATATATACAGTATCTCCCATAAGTGACTCCACCCCTCACATTATATATACAGTATATCCCATAAGTGAGTCCACCCCTCACATTATATATACAGTATCTCCCATAAGTGACTCCACCCCTCACATTATATATACAGTATATCCCATAAGTGATTCCACCCCTCACATTATATATACAGTATCTCCCATAAGTGACTCCACCCCTCACATTATATATATACAGTATCTCCCATAAGTGAGTCCACCCCTCACATTATATATACAGTATATCCCATAAGTGACTCCACCCCTCACATTATATATACAGTATATCCCATAAGTGACTCCACCCCTCACATTATATATACAGTATCCCCCATAAGTGAGTCCACCCCTCACATTATATAAAGTATCTCCCATAAGTGAGTCCACCCCTCACATTATATACAGTATCTCCCATAAGTGAGTCCACCCCTCACATTATATATACAGTATCTCCCATAAGTGACTCCACCCCTCACATTATATATACAGTGTATCCCATAAGCGAGTCCACCCCTCACATTATATACAGTATCTCCCATAAGTGACTCCACCCCTCACATTATATATACAGTATTTCCCATAAGTGACTCCACCCCTCACATTATATATACAGTATATCCCAGAAGTGAGTCCACCCCTCACATTATATATACAGTATATCCCATAAGTGAGTCCACTCCTCACATTATATACATTATATCCCATAAGTGACTCCACCCCTCACATTATATATACAGTATCTCCCATAAGTGACTCCACCCCTCACATTATATATACAGTATCTCCCATAAGTGACTCCACCCCTCACATTATATACACAGTATCTCCCATAAGTGAGTCCACCCCTCACATTATATATACAGTATATCCCATAAGTGAGTCCACCCCTCACATTATATATACAGTATAGCCCATAAGTGAGTCCACCCCTCACATTATATATACAGTATATACCATAAGTGAGTCCACCCCTCACATTATATGTACATTATATCCCATAAGTGAGTCCACCCCTCACATTATATATACAGTATCTCCCATAAGTGACTCCACCCCTCACATTATATACACAGTATCTCCCATAAGTGAGTCCACCCCTCACATTATATATACAGTATATCCCATAAGTGAGTCCACCCCTCACATTATATATACAGTATATGCCATAAGTGAGTCCACCCCTCACATTATATGTACATTATATCCCATAAGTGAGTCCACCCCTCACATTATATATACAGTATCTCCCATAAGTGACTCCACCCCTCACATTATATACAGTATATCCCATAAGTGAGTCCACCCCTCACATTATATACGGTATCTCCCTTAAGTGAGTCCACCCCTCACATTATATATACAGTATCTCCCATAAGTAACTCCACTCCTCACATTATATATACAGTATATCCCATAAGTGACTCCACCCCTCACATTATATACAGTATCCCATAAGTGAGTCCACCCCTCACATTATATATACAGTATCTCCCATAAGTGAGTCCACCCCTCACATTATATATACAGTATCTCCCATAAGTGAGTCCACCCCTCACATTATATATACAGTATATCCCATAAGTGACTCCACCCCTCACATTATATATACAGTATCTCCCATAAGTAACTCCACTCCTCACATTATATATACAGTATATCCCATAAGTGACTCCACCCCTCACATTATATACAGTATCCCATAAGTGAGTCCACCCCTCACATTATATATACAGTATCTCCCATAAGTGAGTCCACCCCTCACATTATATATACAGTATCTCCCATAAGTGAGTCCACCCCTCACATTATATATACAGTATATCCCATAAGTGACTCCACCCCTCACATTATATATACAGTATCTCCCATAAGTGACTCCACTCCTCACATTATATATACAGTATCTCCCATAAGTGAGTCCACCCCTCACATTATATATACAGTATCTCCCATAAGTGACTCCACCCCTCACATTATATATACAGTATCTCCCATAAGTAACTCCACTCCTCACATTATATATACAGTATCTCCCATAAGTGAGTCCACCCCTCACATTATATATACAGTATCTCCCATAAGTGAGTCCACCCCTCACATTATATATACAGTATATCCCATAAGTGACTCCACCCCTCACATTATATATACAGTATCTCCCATAAGTGACTCCACTCCTCACATTATATATACAGTATCTCCCATAAGTGAGTCCACCCCTCACATTATATATACAGTATCTCCCATAAGTGACTCCACTCCTCACATTATATATACAGTATCTCCCATAAGTGAGTCCACCCCTCACATTATATATACAGTATATCCCATAAGTGAGTCCACCCCTCACATTATATACAGTATCTCCCATAAGTGAGTCCACCCCTCACATTATATATACAGTATATCCCATAAGTGACTCCACTCCTCACATTATATATACAGTATCTCCCATAAGTGAGTCCACCCCTCACATTATATATACAGTATCTCCCATAAGTGACTCCACTCCTCACATTATATATACAGTATCTCCCATAAGTGAGTCCACCCCTCACATTATATATACAGTATATCCCATAAGTGAGTCCACCCCTCACATTATATATACAGTATATCCCATAAGTGAGTCCACCCCTCACATTATATATACAGTATCTCCCATAAGTGAGTCCACCCCTCACATTATATACAGTATCTCCCATAAGTGACTCCACCCCTCACATTATATACAATATCTCCCATAAGTGACTCCACCCCTCACATTATATACAGTATATCCCATAAGTGAGTCCACCCCTCACATTATATATACAGTATCTCCCATAAGTGACTCCACCCCTCACATTATATATACAGTATCTCCCATAAGTGAGTCCACCCCTCACATTATATATACAGTATCTCCCATAAGTGAGTCCACCCCTCACATTATATATACAGTATATCCCATAAGTGAGTCCACCCCTCACATTATATACAGTATCTCCCATAAGTGAGTCCACCCCTCACATTATATATACAGTATCTCCCATAAGTGACTCCACCCCTCACATTATATATACAGTATCTCCCATAAGTGACTCCACCCCTCACATTATATATACAGTATCTCCCATAAGTGACTCCACCCCTCACATTATATATACAGTATATCCCATAAGTGAGTCCACCCCTCACATTATATATACAGTATATCCCATAAGTGAGTCCACCCCTCACATTATATACAGTATCTCCCATAAGTGAGTCCACCCCTCACATTATATATACAGTATCTCCCATAAGTGACTCCACCCCTCACATTATATATACAGTATCTCCCATAAGTGAGTCCACCCCTCACATTATATATACAGCATCTCCCATAAGTGAGTCCACCCCTCACATTATATACAGTATATCCCATAAGTGAGTCCACCCCTCACATTATATATACAGTATATCCCATAAGTGAGTCCACCCCTCACATTATGTATACAGTACATGCCATAAGTGAGTCCACCCCTCACATTATATATACAGTATCTCCCATAAGTGAGTCCACCCCTCACATTATATACAGTTTCTCCCATAAGTGAGTCCACCCCTCACATTATATATACAGTATCTCCCATAAGTGAGTCCAGCCCTCACATTATATATACAGTATCTCCCATAAGTGAGTCCACCCCTCACATTATATACAGTATATCCCATAAGTGAGTCCACCCCTCACATTATATATACAGTATATCCCATAAGTGAGTCCACCCCTCACATTATATATACAGTATATCCCATAAGTGAGTCCACCCCTCACATTATATACAGTATCTCCCATAAGTGAGTCCACCCCTCACATTATATATACAGTATCTCCCATAAGTGACTCCACCCCTCACATTATATATACAGTATCTCCCATAAGTGACTCCACCCCTCACATTATATATACAGTATCTCCCATAAGTGACTCCACCCCTCACATTATATATACAGTATATCCCATAAGTGAGTCCACCCCTCACATTATATATACAGTATATCCCATAAGTGAGTCCACCCCTCACATTATATACAGTATCTCCCATAAGTGAGTCCACCCCTCACATTATATATACAGTATCTCCCATAAGTGACTCCACCCCTCACATTATATATACAGTATCTCCCATAAGTGAGTCCACCCCTCACATTATATATACAGCATCTCCCATAAGTGAGTCCACCCCTCACATTATATACAGTATATCCCATAAGTGAGTCCACCCCTCACATTATATATACAGTATATCCCATAAGTGAGTCCACCCCTCACATTATGTATACAGTACATGCCATAAGTGAGTCCACCCCTCACATTATATATACAGTATCTCCCATAAGTGAGTCCACCCCTCACATTATATACAGTTTCTCCCATAAGTGAGTCCACCCCTCACATTATATATACAGTATCTCCCATAAGTGAGTCCAGCCCTCACATTATATATACAGTATCTCCCATAAGTGAGTCCACCCCTCACATTATATACAGTATATCCCATAAGTGAGTCCACCCCTCACATTATATATACAGTATATCCCATAAGTGAGTCCACCCATTACATTATATATACAGTATCTCCCATAAGTGACTCCACTCCTCACATTATATATACAGTATCTCCCATAAGTGACTCCACCCCTCACATTATATATACATTATCTCCCATAAGTGAGTCCACCCCTCACATTATATATACAGTATATCCCATAAGTGACTCCACCCCTAACATTATATACAGTATATCCCATAAGTGAGTCCACCCCTCACATTATATATACAGTATATCCCATAAGTGAGTCCACCCCTCACATTATATACAGTATCTCCCATAAGTGAGTCCACCCCTCACATTATATATACAGTATCTCCCATAAGTGAGTCCACCCCTCACATTATATACAGTATCTCCCATAAGTGAGTCCACCCCTCACATTATATACAGTATCTCCCATAAGTGAGTCCACCCCTCACATTATATATACAGTATCTCCCATAAGTGAGTCCACCCCTCACATTATATATACAGTATCTCCCATAAGTGAGTCCACCCCTCACATTATATATACAGTATATCCCATAAGTGAGTCCACCCCTCACATTATATATACAGTATCTCCCATAAGTGACTCCACCCCTCACATTATATACAGTATATCCCATAAGTGACTCCACCCCTCACATTATATATGCAGTATCTGCCATAAGTGAGTCCACACCTCACATTATACAGTATCTCCCATAAGTGACTCCACCCCTCACATTATATACAGTATATCCCATAAGTGACTCCACCCCTCACATTATATATACAGTATCTCCCATAAGTGAGTCCACCCCTCACATTATATACAGTATCTCCCATAAGTGAGTCCACCCCTCACATTATATACAGTATATCCCATAAGTGAGTCCACCCCTCACACTATATACAGTATCTCCCATAAGTGAGTCCACCCCTCACATTATATATACAGTATATCCCATAAGTGACTCCACCCCTCACATTATATATACAGTATCTCCCATAAGTGAGTCCACCCCTCACATTATATATGCAGCATCTCCCATAAGTGAGTCCACCCCTCACATTATATATACAGTATCTCCCATAAGTGAGTCCACCCCTCACATTATATATACAGTATATCCCATAAGTGACTCCACCCCTCACATTATATATACAGTATATCCCATAAGTGACCCCACCCCTCACATTATATATACAGTATATCCCATAAGTGAGTCCACCCCTCACATTATATATACAGTATCTCCCATAAGTGAGTCCACCCCTCACATTATATATACAGTATCTCCCATAAGTGAGTCCATCCCTCATATGATATATACAGTATCTCCTATAAGTGAGTCCACCCCTTGCATTATATACAGTATCTCCCATAAGTGAGTCCACCCCTCACATTATATATACAGTATCTCCCATAAGTGAGTCCACCCCTCACATTATATACAGTATATCCCATAAGTGAGTCCACCCCTCACATTATATATACAGTATCTCCCATAAGTGACTCCACCCCTCACATTATATATACAGTATCTCCCATAAGTGACTCCACCCCTCACATTATATATATACAGTATCTCCCATAAGTGACTCCACCCCTCACATTATATATACAGTATCTCCCATAAGTGACTCCACCCCTCACATTATATACAATATCTCCCATAAGTGAGTCCACCCCTCACATTATATATACAGTATCTCCCATAAGTGACTCCACCCCTCACATTATATATACAGTATCTCCCATAAGTGACTCCACCCCTCACATTATATATATACAGTATCTCCCATAAGTGACTCCACCCCTCACATTATATATACAATATCTCCCATAAGTGACTCCACCCCTCACATTATATACAATATCTCCCATAAGTGAGTCCACCCCTCACATTATATATACAGTATCTCCCATAAGTGACTCCACCCCTCACAATATATATACAGTATCTCCCATAAGTGATTCCACCCCTCACATTATATACAGTATCTGCCATAAGTGACTCCACCCCTGACATTATATATTCAGTATCTCCCATAAGTGAGTCCACCCATCACATTATATATACAGTATCTCCCATAAGTGACTCCACCCCTCACATTATATATACAGTATATCCCATAAGTGAGTCCACCCCTCACATTATATACAGTATATCCCATAAGTGAGTCCACCCATCACATTATATATACAGTATCTCCCATAAGTGACTCCACCCCTCACATTATATATACAGTATATCTCATAAGTGAGTCCACCCCTCACATTATATATTCAGTATCTCCCATAAGTGAGTCCACCCATCACATTATATATACAGTATCTCCCATAAGTGAGTCCACCCCATCACAATATATATACAGTGTCTCCCATAAGTGAGTCCACCCCTCACAAAATATATCTATACAGTGGCCATGCCATGGTCAACCTAAAACGTTGAGTGCACATGCACAGCATCATAGCCAGAGGTTGTCTTTGGGAAATAGATGTATGAGTGCTGCCAGCATTGCTGCAGAGGTTGAAAGGGTGGAGGGTCAGCCTGTCAGTGCTCAGACCATACGACACACACTGCATCAAATTGGTCTGCATGGCTGCTGTACCAGACAGAAGCCTCTTCTAAAGACAAAGCACAAGTAAGCTTGCAAACAGTTTGCTGAAGACAAGCAGACTAAGGACAGCGATTACTGGGGCCATGAGACCAAGATAAACTTATTTGGGTTAGATGGGGTCAAGCATGTGTGGTGACAACCACCTGAGGAGTGCAAAGACAAGTGAGTCCTTTATACAGTCAAGCATGGTGGTCGGAGTGTCATTAAGCCCATTAAGGGAACCATGAATGCCAACATATACTGTGACATACTGAACAGAACATGATCCCCTCCCTCCAGAGACTGGGCCGCAGGGCAGTATTCACACCTGATATTGGGGGAGATTTCATAAAACCTGTCCAGAGGAAAAGCTTCTGAGTTGACCATAGCAACCAATCAGATCGCTCCATTCATTTAAAAAAAGGCCTCTGAAAAATGAAAGCAGCAATCTGATTGGTTGCTATGGGCAACTCAGCAACTCTTTCTGTGGACATGTCTTAATAAATCTCCCCCAATGACCCCAAACATACATCCAAGACATCCACTGCCTTGGAAAAGATGCTGAGGGTAAAGGTGATGGACAGGAAAAACAGGACTAGGAACACACGGACATTGCCATCCCAATAGACGGCAATGTCTTTGGTGCTAATTTTTTTATCAGATTTCTCTGACGCCAATTCCGCCAAGAAAACTTTCCAGTGTGTGAATGGGTTCATTGAAAAACCATTTTACCGGCATGATACCTTCAAGCAGCGGAATTTCTGACCGAAATTCCTTGGCGGAATTCCGGTCAGGAAATTCCGTAGTGTGCACCCCGGCCTAACTGTTGCCTATGAAGGGCTACTTTCACCTCAAGGTTTGGGACCTGGTTCGCACCCCTTATACTGCCCCAAAGGAGGCCAAACTAAAGTGACATCCATCAAGAAATCAAGGTCTATGACAGTGTTTCCCAAGCAGGGTGCCTCCAGCTGTTCAAAACTACAATTCCCAGCACGCCCGGACAGCCAAAGGCTGTCCGGGCATGCTGGGAATTATAGTTTTGCAACAGCTGGAGGCACCCTGCTTGGGAAACACTGGTATGTGGGTACATTTACTGTATATAGTGGGGCAAAAAAGTATTTAGTCAGCCACCAATCATGCAAGTCCTCCCACTTAAAAAGATGAGTTTCCTGTAATTTCCATCATAGGTTATAACCTCAACTATGAGAGACAGAATGAGAAAAAAATCCATAAAATCACTGTCTAATTTTTAAAGAATTTTGTTTGCAAATTATGGTGGAAAATAAGTATTTGGTCAATAACAAAAGTTCATCTCAATACTTTGTTATATACCCTTTGTTGGCAATGACAGAGGTCAAACGTTTTCTGTAAGTCTTCACAAGGTTTTCACACACTTGCTGGTATTTTGGCCCATTCCTCCATGCAGATCTCCTCTAGTGCAGTGATGTTTTGGGGCTGTCGCTGGGCAACATGGACTTTCAACTCCCTCCAAA
The DNA here is from genome assembly GCF_029499605.1 of Hyla sarda. Lineage (NCBI taxonomy): Eukaryota > Metazoa > Chordata > Amphibia > Anura > Hylidae > Hyla > Hyla sarda. The sequence continues at coordinate 161,720,647 of NC_079197.1, forward strand.
GGTTTTCTATGTGGTTGATATCTGGAGACTGGCTAGGACACTCCAGGACCTTGAAATGCTTATTACAAAGCCACTCCTTCGTTGCCCGAGCGGTATTTTTGGGATCATTGTCATGCTGAAAGACCCAGCCACGTTTTATCTTCAATGCCCTTGCTGATGGAAGGAGGTTTTCACTCAAAATCTCACGATACGTGGCCCCATTTATTCTTTCCTTTACATGGTTCAGTCGTCCTGGTCCCTTTGCAGAAAAACAGCCCCAAAGCGTGACGTTTCCACCCCCATGGTTCACAGTAGGTATGGTGTTCTTTGGATGCAACTCAGCATTCTTTCTCCTTCAAACACGTCAAGTTGAGTTTTTACCAAAAAGTTCTTCTTTGTTTTCATCTGACCATATAACATTCTCCCAATACTCTTCTGGATCATCCAAATGCTCTCTAGCAAACTTCAGACGGGCCTGGACATGTACTGGCTTAAAGGGGTATCCCAGGCCAAAACTTTTTTTTATATATCAACTGGCTCTGGAAAGTTAAACAGATTTGTAAATTACTTTGATTAAAAAATATTAATCCTTCCAATAGTTATTAGCTTCTGAAGTTGAGTTGTTGTTTTCTGTCTAAATGCTCTCTGATGACTCACGTCCCTATATCTCCATAGGAACTGCACAGCTCCCGGGACGTGACATCATCATTGAGCAGTTAGACAGAAAACTTCAGAAGCTAATAACTATTGGAAGGATTAAGATTTTTTAATAGAAGTAATTTACAAATCTGTTTAACTTTCTGGAGCCAGTTGATATATAAAAAAAAGTTTTTGCCTGAAATACCCCTTTAAGCAGGTGGACACGTCTGGCAGTGCATGATTTGAGTCCCTGGCGGCGGAGTGTGTTGCTGATAGTAGCCTTTGTAAGGCTGGGTTCACACCACTTTTTCGCAATGCAGTTCCCATATACGTTTTCAGTGCAATACAGGCACATGCGGTATACAACAACAACAAATCAATGCAATACAATCACATGTGGAATACAACAACAGAATAGTGCTTCTCCATAGAAACCCGGCCATATGTTTCTATGTGACCGCACTTCACCTCTTACAACCTGCTCCGCTTTACTGATTTTCAGGGTAAATAAACCTCCAGGTGAGAACAAGATAACAGGTGCAGGAGGCCGGAGATCGGATTTCTATCAGCGGCGCTAAGTGGTTTTCTTCATTAACGACTAATATGCAGTAAATAGTTTCCATAACGCCATTTGGTCACATGTGTGGTCACATGGCTGAGGTGTCACGGTACATCAACACGGATTTCTACATCCTATTCTACTGTGTACGATGTCCTAGTATTAGTATGCAACCTCTAAAGGGAGTTAAGGTGCTTACTGACTATTGTATACACCAGATTTCCCAAGAAGGGTGCCTCCAGCTGTTGCAAAACTACAATTACCAGCATGCCTGTGTATGAGATGATGTCATGTGACCTCATTGTCCTGTATGAGATGATGTCATGTGACCTCATTGTCCTGTATGAGATGATGTCATGTGACCTCATTGTCCTGTATGAGATGATGTCATGTGACCTCATTGTCCTGTATGAGATGATGTCATGTGACCTCATTGTCCTGTATGAGATGATGTCATGTGACCTCATTGTCCTGTATGAGATGATGTCATGTAACCTCATTGTCCTGTATGAGATGATGTCATGTGACCTCATTGTCCTGTATGAGATGATGTCATGTGACCTCATTGTCCTGTATGAGATGATGTCATGTGACCTCATTGTCCTGTATGAGATGAGGTCATGTGACATGGGGGATTATCCTGCTGGAAGTATCATCAGAAGATACAGGGGACACTGTGGTTATAAAGGGATGGACATGGTCAGTAACAATACTCATGACTAGGAGATATTATAGCTGCTGTAACCTACCTCCCACCAACCCCATTGTCCCCATAAAACCCCTTACCTTAAACACGACAGACACAATGTTGGTGGTAACAAGGCCACAGCAGCCCCTTTATTAAATAACACAATTAAAACGTTGTAATGCAACTATAGTATGAACATCATACATAAACATTGTATAAACATCCTTAAACATAATTTAACATAAGTTAACATGTCCCTAATACATGAGGAGGAGGACCTGAAGGCACTGTTACCGAGCCCAAACTAGAATGGGGCCTCCCTTACTCCTAGCCGTGAGCACCTGCACAGGAGCACCGTTTTGTGAGGCCCCCCGACCATCCTGGGACCCATGTCCCCTTGAAGAATTTCTCCATCGGGCTGGGAACCGCTCCCAGCCCACCTCCACACTGTATCCCATCACCTCCATGCCATCCACATGTACCTCCAGGTCTCTCTCCTGCCACCGCCACAACGGCGACAAGTGACACCTCACTTGTCCCCGTTCCTCCACAAACTAAGGGCTCTTTCCACTACCTCCCGAATCTCCAAAATCCACAGATCCATTCTCCAAAGGGCCCCCCTCCAATTCCCGATGGCGCACCACCAGTCCCCCATTCCGGGCCACGAATTTGCTAACAACTTTATTAACCTTAATCCGAGCCCTATTTAAGGCCACCACCGAACGAGCCTGCCTCCACTTGCGCCTAGCCACCATCTCGGACCACACAATAATCAGGCCAGGAAAGGACGACCACAACCTGAGCAAGTCCAGCTTGATGTCCCTGATCAGATCGCGCGATCTCCGCACACCCAAATCATTCCCTCCCAGGTGTATAACCAGGACATCGGGGGCCCTATCTAAATGGACAAAGAACTGAACCCTGTCCAACAACTCCGCCCACCTCATTCCCCCCTTTCCCAACCAGTGCACCTGTCCTGCCGAACTCTCCAAACCCAACTGCCGGCCCGCTGGGCGAACACCGGCCCTCACCCCACCCCTCACTACATATGAGTGGCCGACAATCCAAATCAGTCCCGGGCCATCACCTGAAAGACAAAAGAAACAAGAACAAAGTACCAACCGCACTCCCAAACACACAGCACTCACACCAAATGAGGACGGACATACAGTTGAAACCTCTCCGACTCCCACCTCCCGATCCGCCGAATGACGTCAGGCCCCAAGACCCACCGAGACGCCTCGGTGGCCGCCCCGATGCGGAATGAATGAGAGCTATACTCCCTCGCACCGCAACCCACCATCGCCAAACATTTCCGAAAAACCCCAACAAATTGAAAACGCGACAAGAAACCCCTGTCCGCATGTACCAAAAGAGGACCCACAACCCCTACCCAAACTTCCAAAAATGCGGCATAACAAAAAACCGGACACATATCCGAGCCCCGCAAAGCCGCCAAACACACAGTCGCCCCACGACCCCCCTGATCCGTTTTAGAACGGCGCAAAAAACATTGCAACACCCCATCAGCCAGACTAACATCGGAAAAAAGTAAACCCCCAACCCGCCGCTTACTAGGCGCCACCAGTTCCGAAATACGAAACGCCCCAAAAAATGCCGAAACAAGCGACACTCATAATCCGAAAAACATATCTCCCCCAACGCCACCCCCAACTGACACAAAAGCGGAAAAGTCACCGGGCGCCTCACATCCCTGGACACCGCCCCTTTGCGAAACCCCCTCAACTCCTGTCGCAACAAAAACGACTTAGAAACATCCGGCAAACCCCGAACTTTAAACCAAAATGCCAAGGCCGACATTCGTCGACCATTTCCCGCCGGAGACACCCCTTCGCAAAACGCTCTACCAACATAAAACAACAAGGCCGCCTCCCATTCTGTGGGGGTGCCCGCAATTGACAACTGCCCAACCAGCTTCTCCCAGTCTGACCACCAGCGCCGATAAGACGACCAAGTGGCCTGGCACTCTGAGCGGCCGACCAAAGCAAGCGCCACCTCTAAACCAGACGCCACAGCCATTCCGGACACGGAAGGCCGGTCACCTCGGCCTCCGGCGCCAATTCCCGGAAACGGTCCCATTGTAGACGAGAGAGAGCGTCAGCCACCACATTATCCACCCCCGGTACATGCAACGCCACCACCTGTGAATTAAGTTCCAACACCCTCAACACCAAATGCCGCAGCAACGTAACCACGGGCGGAGAACTCGCCGTCTGGTTGTTAATGGCCAAGACCACCCCCATGTTATCACAATGGAAACACACCTTCCGATTGCGAAACATCTCACCCCACACAAACACCGCCACCACAATCGGGAACAGCTCCAGGAATGCAAGATTTTTTGTCAACCCCGCCTCCTGCCACTCACCCGGCCATTGCCCCACGCACCACTGACCCTGAAGAAAAGCCCCAAACCCGCAGCTCCCTGCCGCATCGGTATACAAGTTCAAATCCACACTCGACACCGGCTTCCCCATCACCACCGAACGGTCATTATACCAACTCAAAAAATCCTGCCCCAGGTCCGCCCGCAACCCAGCCGACAGCCGCACATAGTGGTTAGGCCGCGAGACACCCGCCGTAGCCGCAGCGAGACGCCTGCAAAAAACACGCCCCATAGGCATGATCCGGCCCGCAAAATTGAGACGGCCCAACAAAGATTGGACCTCCCGCAGTTGCAACTTGCGAACCCGACATGCCCTCCCCACCGCCTCCCTCAGTTCTCCCAGCTTATCCTCGGGCAGCCGACACTCCATGGCCACAGTGTCGATCACTATGCCCAAAAATGCCTTCCATCTTTTCAGGGACGCCAAACCAACCCAACACCCGCTCCATTTCCCGCAGCAAAATCGCACATACCCTAAACCCAGCCGGGCCCAAAAAAAGGAAGTCGTCCAGGTAGTGCAGAACCGACTCCAAACCCGACTCACTCCGCACCAGCCACTCCAAAAAGGAACTAAACTGCTCGAAAAATGCACAGGAAAAAGAGCAGCCCATAGGTAAACACAAATCCACAAAAAACCGACCCCCCCAAACAGCACCCCAACAACGCAAAGCTGTCCAGGTGTACCGGCAAAAGACGAAACGCAGCCTCAATATCTGTCTTAGCCAACAATGCCCCCCTGCCGTACTTCCGAACCCATACCAGCGCCGCATCAAACGAGGTGTAAGACACAGCGCAAAGCGTCGGGTCAATGGCGTCATTCACCGACCCCCCAACCGGATGGGAGAGGTGATGAATAAGGCGAAACTTGTTGGGTTCTTTCTTAGGGACCAAACCCAATGGGGAGACCCTCAAGCCCATTAACGGAGGCGACTCAAACGGTCCAGCCATCCGACCTAACGACACCTCCTTTAACAACTTTTCCTCAACTAACTCCGCGCGGGCCAACGCCGAAACCAGATTCCGAACTGCCCCATTCCCCGACCCCACCCCCTCGAAGGGGATACGAAAACCCTCCGTAAACCCAGACCGCAAAAATTCCGCCGCAACCCTATTTGGGTACCTGGCGAGGAAAGGTGCCATCCTTCCCACCTGCACCGGGGTCGCCCCTCTTCGCGTCAACCTCTCCCAGCTTCCCTTTTCCCCGCCGGAAACAGCGCGACAGCCCGTGTCCTCCCACGCCGCAGCCAGAACATTCGTGTTTAAATCGGCACTCAGCGCCGAACTTGCAATTCCCTTCATTGAATTGCCAACACACTCCTTTACCGGCCCCCGCCAACCGCCCCGACCCTGAACCAGCGCCCCCTGCGCCGTCCCGAAAGGACTGCAAGCCGACCCCTGCGCAGAGCGGCCATAAGCCGCATCCACAGCCCAATATCTTTATGGTCCCACCGCAGGTCAGGACGCACCGCCATACGCTGCCGAAATTGTTCGTCGTACCGAAGCCACGCCGAACCCCGTACACCCTGTACGCCTCCCCCACCGCATCCATATAACAAAAGAGACCAGAGCAATGCTCCGGCGACTTTTCCCCCACCACACTGGACAAAATAGCGAAGGCCTGAAGCCAATTTGAGAACGTCCGCGGTATCAGCCGATACCGCCGACGCTCCTCCTCCTCCACCTTCTCCAACCGCTTGGACTCATCCGGACGCACCCTATCCAGGTTAAATTTTTCGAGCGGGAGTAGCGAAAAAATATCCACGTACTCCCACTTCGAAATTTTTTCCCTCACCTCGGCCCTGAGGTGTGCGCCTAAGGGGCCCTCAAAGCACACATAAACCTCCCCCCGAGCCGCATCCGCCAAACGAACCCCCCCCCACCGGACCCCGAAGCCGCTACCACCGGGGGAGTCCCCACCTGCTGAACCCCCGCACCACCCCCAGAAGCCACACCCAGCGCCACCTCCGAAGCCACCTGCCCCCCAGATCCCTCCGCTGCGCCCCACACAGGTAATGGCGACCCACCCACATACAACCCGCTACCCCGCAACAAAGCAAGCAACCCATCAACAAAAAACTGCAAGGCCTGTTCTATGCCATCTTGAAGGCCCGATAAGAAGATGTCTAAGCCAATATCATTTAGATGTATCCAGACCTAACTCTAACAAAACGGGACATACGGGAGTTAATGGTTCTGCGGGCCCTCTCAATACCAACCGCATCCCGATCCTCTTGCCAAGTTACACGGGGCACAATCTCCGACCAAACCAGTAAGACCTCAGAAAAGAGGAAAACCATCCTGTCAATGTCAATTCTCATAAGGACAATAAGCTCCGGAACCCTTAGAGAGCAGAGGTCGTTACCCCCTGCATGCACCACCAGGATCACCGACCCACGTGAAACGCTAGCAAGCTGAAAGGATTCCATGAGAACACGTGACCAGGGGAGCCCCCCGATCCCCCGCCAATGCACCTCCACCTGAAATCCCAAGGACCTACCGCCCGGTCGGCAGATCGCCCTCTGTGCAGCACGATGTATATAAGAGTGGCCCACGATGTGCACCACAGGAGATCGAGGACCTAGAAAAAGAAAATTGTTAAAACAGCAGTTCAGGTCTCACATACCCAGCATAACATCCAGACTTCCAATGCCCAATTCTCTGAATATCACTAGCGGGCAGTCCCGCCCTAGCTGCCTCCGTGGCAGCCCCAATCCTAAAGGAATGCGTACCGTACTCCCCAGGGGAGGCACCCGACACAGTCAAACAATGCTTGAACACAGAGTTAAACTGAAAACGGGTAAGGGGGGTCCCAGAGGAATGGACCAAAAATTTCTCACCCCCAGACCTAATCTTCAAAAATTCCGCCACCAATGCCACTGGGCATACCGAACCCCCAATCGCCCCTAGGCGCAACCAACAACCCTCACCCAGCTGATCCGTCTTAGACCTCCTTATTCTTAGTTGTACCACCCCATTAGTCAACAAAACATCGTCCCGAAACAAACCCCCAGCAGCCCCAGCCGAGGCTGGAACCAACTCACCCACTCTAAGTGCCCCAAAAAATGCCAGACAAAAAGCGGTAGAAAAAAGAGTCCCCTCATAAGGAGAAGAGCAGACCTCCACCGCGGCCAAAACTAAAGCCTCCAACAAAGCAAAAGAAACTGGGCGCCTGCTGTCCTTTCGCACTTGCACCTTTCTCCACCCCTTCAAAGCCTACTGAATGCTAAAATGCTTAGTGCAGTCCAACCAACCATGTAATTTTAGATGAAAACCAACACCCCCCAAACGGCGCCTAGCAACCGCCACAGAACAACCCGCCCGCTGAAAACCCAACAAGTAATCCACCGTGACCTGAAAACGAATAGCACAGCTAGCAGTAAAATCCCGTCCACCCGCCGAAAACACCCAGTCCCTCCATGCCTTACCATGATTAGCCCATGTCGCCGGGGCAACAGATGAAGAGATCAATGGCATCAGGCTCATAACACCAGGGTCCACAGGAACAGCGGGCAAGGTCGGCCCTCCAGGGCCGCCCCCGGACACAGCTTGCGAAATTCCTGTAAACGAGAACGAGACAATAAGTCAGCTTGTACATTCTCTACCCCGGGAACATGACGAGAGCGAAACCAAATATTGTAGTCCAAACATCTCAGCACCAAATGCCGAAGAAGGGACAGTACCGGAAGAGATGAGGAGGACAACCCATTAATACAGTGAACCACACTAATGTTATCCGTCCAAAAACACACCTTACGATCCCTGAGCTCCTCCCCCCAAAGCTCCACCGCCACCACAATGGGAAAAAGCTCAAGAAGTGTAAGGTTGCGACACAACCCCTCCGCCTCCCACACCTGAGGCCAAGTTCCGGCACTCCAGTCATTCCCCAAGATAGCCCCATAGCCCACCGATCCAGCCGCATCGGTGAACAATGACAGCTCCTTGTTACAAGTTTCCTCAGCCTGAAAACAAGTGCGACCGTTATAGCGGCGCAAAAATTCGCGCCACACCAACAAATCCGCCTTGAGGGTAGCAGTCAAACGAATACGATGTTCAGGTCTCGTGACTCCCTTTGTGGCCAATGACAGCCGCCGGGAAAAAACCCGACCCATCGGCATGATACGACATGCGAAAACCAGGATACCCAACAGCGATTGCATTTGAATCAACGTAACCTTCTGAGCTACAATGAAACCTTCAATCAAACCCAACAATTTTTCCAGTTTGTCCGCCGGCAACCTAAAAACCATAGTAAGGGAATCAATTTCAATGCCCAAAAAGGAAAGCGTGGTGTCCGGCCCCTCCGTTTTTTCAACGGAAAGAGGAACACCAAACCTACTCATCAGGCAGCAAAAAGAATCCAACAAAAATCGACATCGGGAGGATCCGCCTGGGGCAACAAACAGGAAATCATCCAAATAATGGATAATCGACCGACAACCCGTTTCACATCGCACCACCCATTCCAAAAATGTACTAAACATCTCAAAATAGTGGCACGATATGGAACAGCCCATCGGCAAACAGGTTTCATAATAAAACAGGCCGTCCACACAGCAACCCAGAAGATGGTAACAATCCGGGTGAACCGGCAGCAGCCGAAAAGCGGATTCAATGTCAGACTTAGCCATAAGGGCCCCCCGCCCTGCTTTTCTCACCAGCACCACCGCCCTATCAAAGGAAACATAGGAAACCGACGCCTCCTCTTTCAAGATGCCGTCGTTCACCGATGCACCCCTCGGATACGACAGATGGTGGATCAGCCGAAACTTACCGCTGTCCTTCTTTGGAACAACACCCAAGGGAGAGACCCTTAAATTGTCAAAGGGCAGAAAAGAGAAATGGCCCTCAATCCGACCCAAATTCACTTCTTTACTGACCTTATCCCGTAGAGCCTGCGGAAACTGCCTAGCCGACTGCAAATTATCAGCAAATGGAGGAAAAGCTGAAGGGACAAAAGGTATGATAAACCCATACAAAAAACCAATGCGCAACTGCTCCGCCTCAGATCTATTGGGGTAGCGCCCTAGCCAGGGTAACATCTCTTCCACACTCACTGGAGTCTTTTCCCTCACTGGGAGCTGCACCTTTTTGCACCGGCTTGACATTGCGGGAACATCGTACCGCGCCATGGGCACCCCCACAAGTGGAGCACTCATGTTTAAATTTGCAAAGGCCGAAAAACTTGCAATGGCCCTCGTTGAAGAGCCAGCAAGTTCCGGGCCGTTTGGCGGCCACTGCCTCCTGCTGACCGACAGAGGAGGCAATGGCCCCCCCGAGAAAGGGAGACTGCTTTTGCGCCATCATAAGCCTAAGCCATACATCAGTCGCTTTGCAACCCCAACCCACATCCAGCTGCAGCGCTAAACGCCTCCGGAACTCCTCATCATACCTCCACCATGCGCTACCACCATGCGACTTAAACGCATTGTAAACTGAATTGAGGTAGATGAACAGCTCCGAACAACGCTCTGGGTGCTTCTCGCCCATAATACTACCCAATACCGCGAAAGCCTGCAGCCAATTACCTATTGTCTTAGCTACTCTGGGCCTATGATCTGGAACTTTTTCCCCAAAAGGCTTGCGCTCTTTCTCAATGGTGTGCTGATCTACCGACACCAAAGACCAAATGTCAATATAATGATTGGCCCAAATTTTTTGCTTGATCTCCTCACTAACATGTGTTCCTAAAGGACTAATGCCGCAAAAATATGACTTGGCGGAGACGGAGCCCGTTTATTCGGAAGGGGCGTTCCCGCCCCCTGTGAACCAGGCTCCAGCTGCGCCAATAAGGCCTTAAGGGCCGACACTAAAACCTGCGGCCTACCCCCACCACCCCAAGCCCCGACATAATCAAACTCACCAGCCGTTGAAGACGAAGGCGGGGGCATCTTGCTGGAAACAGCAGTAGTCAACTGAACTGAAGGACCATTCACCAGAGGAGAGGGAACCACTGCAGGTAACGGCAAGGACACCGTCGGAGCAGGAGGAGGCGGAGCAACCACGGCTCCGCTGGCCGCGTCGGACCGACTGTCCGCGCGGGAAGGCTGCCTAGAACGCCTACATGATCTCTCCCTATCTCTATGGCAAGACTCCCTACCCCTGGGGCTTCTAGAATGACTACCGGAGGTGGAGGGCGACCGCCACCGGGAGGAGCGAGAACGTCTGGAGCGACTATAACGTCTACGGGACCTATGTCTATGGCTCCTACCTCCGCCGGAACCAGTGGTCCGGGCACGATAATATCTCCCAGAACTGCGGGAAGAAGACCTAGAAAAGGACCGAGCATCCCGTCTACGGGATCGGTCACGGCGGCGGCTCCCACCGCAAGAACGAACATCCAGTGGCTAAGGCTGAGGGGCAGAGGGCAAAACTACAGCTTCAGATAAGGCATCTTCAAAGACACCACTAGGGGCTTCCATACTAGCAATAGTTGCCTCACACACAGGCTGCACAGAGGGTGCAGCCAGCACAGCAGTAGGGGCAGTGTCTTGGTCCCTAACTAAGCCAGCCTCCTCAGGGGCAGAGGAGCTGGAAGAACAGGGCACATTACTATTTCCCATAGTAGCTATTAACAAGGGAGAGGGGAGCACAGAGTCAGAAGCCAGCCGGCAGGACAGGGGGTCAGCAGCACGAGGCCCACAGGAAGAAGGGGGCGGGGCCACAGCGCAACCGCGCGCGCGAACAGCGGCATCAACTCTGGCCCCTCCCCTCCCTGCCTCAGGAGCTACTGAGCGTCCCCGGGCTAAGTCTATCCGGGGGGCGGGTGGCCCGACGCGTGGCGCGCCGACCCCTTACCTCCGGTACTACAGGTGGGCACGGCAAGGAGCTCGGGATGGGGGCCCCCAGGTCCGCCGCTACCCGGGCCAAGAAACCACCGTCCTCCCTCACTCGCTCCCGGAGCAACCGCAGCAGTTCTTCAGCCATCGCAGCAGAACTTTCTCCCTGGCGCTGAGACCGGTAAGAGGAAGTGGGAGGGGTGATCCCCTCCTTAAATAACCTGCAAGCCCACCCTCTCTGCCACCATCCGGTCTCCTCATTGGCTATCCATCTGCCTATCGGGACCATATCTCCCTCCCATACCTGTAATGGGGCTCACCTTAACCCCTTCCTAACCTCCTACCACAGGCCACACAGTCCGTGGCACCTAGCCCTAGGCGGCCCGGTGCCCACCAGGTAGGTTGTGGTGTTTATACCAGGATCAATTGATACTAAGGGCCCGAAGTGCCCAGAAAATGTCCTCCCCACCATTACACCCCCACCAGCCTGAACCTCATACAAGGCAGGATGGATCCATGCTTTATCGTGTTTATGCCAAATTCTGACCCTGCCATCTGAATATCACAGCTGGAATCAACACGCCTCAGAGCAGACAACGTTCTTCCAGTCTTTCATTGTCCATTTGGTGTCTGTGTGAACTGTAGCCTCAGTTTCTTGTTCTTAGCTGACAGGAGTGGCACTCGGTGTGGACTGCTGCTGTAGCCCATCTACTTCAAGGTTGGATATGTTGTGTGTTCAGAGAAGGCATTCTACATAACTTGGTTGGATCAAGTGGTTGGTTGGATCAAGAGTTACTGTTGCCTTTTTTCATCTTGAACCAGTCTGCCCATTCTCCCCTGACATCAGCAAGGCATTTTCCTTCACACTTCCCCGCACTGGATATTTTCTTTTTTTCGGACCATTAGATCAGCAGTTTCTGAAATACTGTATTCAAACCCGCCCGTCTGGCACCAACAACCATGTCATGTTCAAAGTCACTTAAACATGCTTCAGTAAGTTGTCTTGACCATGTCTACATGCCTAAATGCACTGAGTTTCTGACAAGTGATTGGCTGATCAGCTATTTGTGTTAACAAGAAATTGAGCAGGTGGCCATTGACTGTTCTTGGGTTTTGGGTAGGACACAGATTTAGTAGACATTTGGGTCTTCAACCTAAGTTCCACGTGACATCTGGATCGAGTCCAGAACAACTACAATTGTGGTGAAAATGAGCTTAGTCATGGCTGTGGATAGGACTAGGATGGGCAGGACTGTGGTGTGTCTGACCCACTTTTTACATTGGGTAAATTAAACAAATATATTGCAACTGTGTCACGTAATAAAACCTGCTGGATTTCCTTTGTAATAAAACCTGCTGGATTTCCTTTGTAATAAAACCTGCTGGATTTCCTTTGTAATAAAACCTGCTGGATTTCCTCTGCGGTGAGGATAATTATTGTCCTTACCACACATGTCCGAAAGAGCCCGAACTTCTGTGTGTCAGAAGGTTGCCACCTTTCTTGCAAAAAAAAAATTAAAAATACCGGCCATGCTGATTTGCATAATTAATTATATATGTATATATATATGTGTATATACATATATATATATATATATATATATATATGTGTGACATCACAGGATACATATATGTGGGGGAAAATTTGTCCTATTCTGACCCCTATAACTGTTTTTATTTCTCCTTACACAGGACTGTATGATGGCTCATTTTTTGCTCCCCGATCTGTCGTTTTTAAGTCCCATTTTTATTTTGATGTGACTTTTTGATCAATTTTTTTTCCATTAAATTCGAGAGTTGCAGTTAGTTACTGACTAAAACTCCCAGCATGCCCTGATACAGCCCAAACGAAAACTACAACTCCCAACATGTACGATTATTATAGTAATATATAGTAAATGTCGGTGTTTCCCAACCAGGGGTGCCTCCAGCTGTTGCAAAACTACAACTCCCAGCATGCCCGGACAGCCAACGGCTGTCCGGGTATGCTGTAAGTTGTAGTTTTGCAACAGCTGGAGGCGCTCTGGTTGGGAAACACTGGTAGAGTATATGGTGCAACATTGCGGGAGTTGGAGGATTGGCTGGATAAATACCAGCCATGCAATGGCAGAGTGGCCAAAATACCGGCTGTGCTGGTAAAATATCGGCCAGGTGGCAACCCTAGTCAGAGACTGAACCCAGACCCCAGTGCAAAAATGTATAAGTGTGAGATCAGATGGAGTGGAAGACATGACACGTGCAAGTTCTGACACCGATTGTTTTACGGTTTTACTGTGGACTTCACTCCTATACACTTAGGCTAAGTTTCCACAAATTTTTTTTTTCCTGTGTTTTTTTGTGTGAAAAAAATGCGAGAAAAAACGCCAGCGCAATATCCTGCATCTGAAGTTTTTTTCTGGCATTTTTGCATTTGAGGGGAAATTGCATTTTTGGCCCCTTTGGAGTTTTATTTATTTTTTTCAAAATTTCAAAAATTTGCAGTAGGGATGGTAAAAAACTTATTTAACGATTTTTTTTATAACTACATTTTAATACATTTTATACATGTGTGTTTCATTTTATTCCATTTTTTTTTTTTAGGTAGTACTACTACTGTTCCATGATGGGAGTAGTAGTTCCTGTACTAATAGACAGATCGCCCCGGGTGTCACTCCTGACACCTGATGCGATCGTCCTATCTATTGCAGAGATGCGGAGCGGCTCTATAAAAAAACAAGTGGAAACTTAGCCTAAAGGGGGGAAATGTACAGTGAAAAGAAGTGTGCTAGCCCATGGGTAAAGTGTGCGATTACTGTGGATATCATATAGAAGGGGGGGGGGTTCTACCCAAATATATGAGAAATTTGGTACTTCTTTCAGTGAAAAAGAGACTAGATAACACACCAGAAAAAGCTTACAAAAGATTTTTTTGCACACCACTAAATACATTGAAATATGAAAAAAAAACTTTATTATAAATGACTCATACATAAGAATAATACACATAAAATGAAGAGGCAGACACTATAAAAATGATTAAAATATGCCCAAAGGGGCGACAGCACAACCCTAGAGAGAGGCCATGACCCCCTCCCCTAGGAAAGCGACCCAGTCCTGTATAGTAAACAATGTAGTATGCATTGAGGCAAAAAATTTGGGGCACCAATTGATGAGAGAGTCCTGTAATTTCCATCATAGGTATACCTCATCTATGAGAGACATAATAAGAAAAAAAATCCATAAAATCACATTGTCTGATTTTTAAAGGGGTACTCCACTGGAAAAAAAAAATGTAATCAACTGGTGCCAGAAAGTTAAACAGATTTGTAAATTACTTCTATTAAAAAATGTTAATCCTTCCAGTACTTATCAGATGCTGCATGATCCACAGGGAGTTAATTTCTTTTTGAATTTCCTTTCTGCCTGACCACAGTGCTCTCCACAATGCAAAGTAGGAGCAAATCCCCATAGAAAACCCACCCTGCTCTGGACAGTTCCTAAAATGGACAGAGGTGTCAGCAGAGAGCATTGTGGTCAGGCAGAAAATAAATTCAAAAAGAAAAGAACTTTATGTGAATCATACAGCATCTGATATGCAGGGCCGGATTAATGTAGGGGCTGATGGAGCTGCAGCTCCAGGCCTCTACAGTAAAATAGGCCCAGCAAGCCGCCAAAAGGGCCGCCGAGGAGCGGAGCCGCCTGCGCTGCAAGACCGCGAGAGAACAGAATTTAAATCCTCTCTACTCTCGCAAATCTGTACACTCGTGGGCCGCGGCGGCCGGCAGTCAGAGCCAGAGGTGGCTCTACCAATTAGGCCATTTAGGCGACTGCCTAAGGCCTCACTCTGGTTGGGGCCTCGCTCTAGCCCTGACCACCGCAGGGGGCCCCCAGTCACATTCTGGACATCACTGTGTCTTTGGGCTGGAGCAGGGTAACCCACAATGTTGGTATATCCTAGGGTACTGGTCCTCTTTACTCTAGCTCTTTGTGATGTCTCTAGTTCCTTGTCTTGTTTCCTAGAGCAGGTTGTAGCTGTTTGGCTCACAGCTTGTGCAGGACGTCTTTTTCCATGGCTTAACAAAGAAATGGCAAGCTATAACACTTATCTCCTGCCATTGCCATTCGAGGGCTGCAATCTCAAGTAGTTGCTACTTGGCAGTCACACAGTATTAGGCCCGGACAGAATTACCAGGCCCTTGTGTGTGGCTATGGGGCCCTTGTGCAACTTATTCCCAGTGTTTAGTACTTCTTTCCTGCTCATAAATAAGGGGACCATTTGGAGGTGGTATTCTGGACTGTGGTCCTAACCACAACTAGTGTAACTCTCTCTCATTCACACTCTACACTATAGGACTTCAAGCTTCCTATTCCTCTCAGTAGAGAGGCTGGGACAAAGCAATCTTCTTCCTTCCCTCTTAAAAGGTTCCTAGCAGGGATCATAGTGATCATGAGAGAAAATTTGCAGCCTGCTCATGTTTCTGTGCATACAATTTCTGCTATATGTAGATGGTGCTTTTGTTTTCAAACACCCACCACATGTATTGTACAGTGTGGGGAATTTGCTCTGCAAATCATCCATATCTGGACTTGTCTTAACAGCCCCCCCCCCCTACACACACACCTCCTAACTAATTGTCATTTATAGTACTAGTATTTTTTTTTACATGGCAGAGGGTCTTTTTGACCCCCTCCGGCTACGTCCAGATGTGTCTGCTGCTTCTGCATTACCAAGCTCTTAATTCCGGCAGTGTGAGTGGCCAGGATCTAGGACACTCACTCTGCTATGACCAACGAGGTGTAACTCAGTTATACTCTACAGACGAAAAAACATGATACATTAATGCCTTAACAACACAACCTAGGTTGGGTCTTAACCACATAAGGACGAAGGGCGTACCTGTACGTCCTTGTCCCACTCCCCTTCTTTGACGCAGCCTCAGGAGCTGACCCCGCATCATTGCGGGGTGGTCCCGGTGGCTGATAGCCGCCAGGAGCACCCCGCTATGATGCGGGGTCAGTTGGCTAATGCGGTGGCTAATGCCGGACATCACCGATTGCAGCGTTTAAAAAAAAGAGTCTGACCACAGTGCTCTCTGCTGCCACCTCTGTCCGTGACAGGAACTGTCCATAGCCTGAATAAATCTCCATAGTAAACCTCTCCTGCTTTGGACAGTACCTGACATGGACAGAGGTGTCAGCAGAGAGCACTGTAGTCAAACAGTACTGGAAGGGTTAAGATTTTTAAAGAGAAGTAATTTACAAATCTGTATAGTCAGTTTCTCCAGTGTACCCCTTTTAACCCCTTAAGGACCAAGGGCGTACAGGTACGCCTTTGCTCCCTGGTACTTAAAGGGGTAGTCCAGTGGTGAAAAACTTATCCCCTATCCTAAGGATAGGGGATAAGTTTGAGATCGCGGGGGGTCCGACCGCTGGGGCCCCCTGCGATCTCTCTGTACGGGGCCCCGGCTCTCCGCCGAGATAGCGGGTGTCGACCCCCGCACGAGGCGGCGGCCGACACGCCCCCTCAATACATCTCTATGGCAGAGCCGGAGATTGCCGAAGGCAGCGCTTCGGCTCTGCCATAGAGTTGTATTGAGGGGGTGTGTCGGCCGCCGCCTCGTGCGAAGGTCGACACGCCCCCTTCCAGCGGGCTGTCGGGGCTCCGTACAGGAGATCGCAGGGGGCCCTAGCGGTCGGACCCCCCCGCGATCTGCAACTTATCCCCTATCCTTAGGATAGGGGATAAGTTGCTCACCACTGAATCACCACTGGACTACTCCTTTAAGGACCAAGGGCGTACCTGTACGCCCGTGGGAATTTCGGTCCCCGCCGCGCGCCGGGCGGGGATCGCGCCGGGGTGACTGCTGATATCTATCAGCAGGCACCCCGCGCAAATGCCCAGGGGGGTCATTAGACCCCCCCATGTCGGCGATCGGCGCAAATCGCAAGTGAATTCACACTTGCGATTTGCGCCGATTCCGGGTCATACGGGTCTATGGTGACCCAGTGACCCGGAATAGAAGGGGGATCGCGGGTGTCCTAGACACCCACGATCCCCCTGTAGCGATAGGAGTGAGGTGGCAGAGTTGCCACCCCTCCTATCTCTGCTATTGTTGGTCTAGACGTGACCACCAATAGCAGATCGGGGGCGGAGGGGTTTACTTTCGGTTTCCCCGTCCTGCCCACCCACAATAGGCGGGGCACAACGGGGAAACCGACAGGGAGAGGCGGCGAAGATCCACTTACCCATCGGCGACGGCAGCGGCGACGATCAGCGGCGGCAGCGGGCGACGATCGGCGGAAGAAGAGGACCGCGACGCAGCTCCCTGGATCCAACGGAAGCCGGTGAGTTACTTAGCAACATCTGGAGGGCTACAGTCTGAGATCACTATAGTGGTCTCTAAACTGTAACCCTCCAGATGTTGCAAAACTACAACTCCCAGCATGCCCAGAGAGCTGTTTAGGCTTGCTGGGAGTTGCAGTTTTGCAACAGCTGGAGGTCTACAGTTTGAGACCACTGCAAAGTGATCTCTATACTGTGCACCTCCAGATCTCGCAAAACTACAACTCCCAGCATGCCCAGACAGCAGTTTGCTGTCTGGGCATGCTGGGAGTTGTAGTTTTGCAACATCTGGAGGTCCACAGTTTGGAGACCACTATGCAGTGGTCTCTAAATTATAGCTCTACAGATGTTGCAAAACTGCAACTCCCAGCAAGCCTAAACAGCAAACAGCTGTCTCTGCATGCTGGGAGTTGTAGTTGCGATCCCTCCAGATGTTGCATAACTACATCTCCCAGCATGCCTTTTGGCGATCAGTACATGCTGGGAGTTGAAGTTTTGCAACAGCTGGAGGCACACTGGTTGGAAAATACTGAGTTAGGTAACAGAACCTAACTGAAGGTTTTCCAACCAGTGTGCCTCCAGCTGTTGCAAAAGTACAACTCCCAGCATGCACGGTCTGTCAGTACATGCTAGGAGTTGTAGTTTTGAAACAGCTGGAGGTTTGCCCCCCCCATGTGAACGTACAGGGTACATTCACACTGGCGGGTTTACAGTAAGTTTTCTGCTTTAAAGTTTGGGCTGTGTCAAATTTTTCACCGCAGCGCAAACTCCTAGCGGTAAATTCACTGTAAACCCGCCAGTGTGAATGTACCCTAAAAACACTACACTACACTACCACATAATAAAGGGTAAAACACTACATATACACCCCCTTACACTGTCCCCCTAATAAAAAATAAAAAACGTATTGTACAGCAGTGTTTCCAAAACAGAGCCTCCAGCTGTTGCAAAACAACAACTCCCAGCATTTCCGGACAGCCACTGACTGTCCAGGCATGCTGGGAGTTTAGCAACAGCTGGAGGCACCCTGTTTGGGAATCACTGGCGTAGAATACCCCTATGTCCACCCCTGTGCAATCCCTAATTTAGTCCTCAAATGCGCATGGCGCTCTCTCACTTCGGAGCCCTGTCGTATTTCAAGGAAACAGTTTAGTGCCACATATGTGGTATCTCCGTACTCGGGAGAAATTGCGTTACTAATTTTGGGGGCTTTTTTTCCTTTTACCCCTTATGAAAAAGAAAAGTTGGGGTCTACACCAGCCTGTTAGTGTAAAAAAAAATTTTTTTTTACACTAACATGCTGGTGTTGTCCTTTACTTTTTATTTTCACGGGAGGTAAAAGGAAAAAAAGACCCCCAAAATTTGTAACGCAATTTCTCCTGAGTACGGAGATACCCCATATGTGGGCGTAAAATGCTCTGCAGACGCACAACAAGGCTCAGGAGTGAGAGCACACCATGTACATTTGAGGCCTAAATTGGTGATTTGCACAGGGGTGGCTGATTTTACAGTGGTTCTGACATAAACACAAAACAATAAATACAGACATGTGACCCCATTTTGGAAACGACACCCCTCACGGAACGTAACAAGGGGAATAGTGAGCCTGAACACCCCACAGGTGTTTGACAAATTTTCATTAAAGTTGGATGGGAAAGTGAAAAAAAAAAAAAAAATTCACTAAAATGCTGGTCACCCTAAATTTTTCATTTTCACAAGGGAAAATAAAAAAAAGCCCCCCAAAATTTGTAACCCAATTTCTTCTGAGTAAGAGCATACCCCATACGTGGATGTAAAGTGCTCTATGGGTGCACTACAATGCTCAGAAGAGAAGGAGCGCCATTGGGATTTTGAAGAGAACATTTTTCCGGAATTGAAGGCCACTTGTGTTTACAAAGCCCCCATGGTACCAGAACAATGGACCCCCCCCCCATATGTGACCCCAGTTTGGAAACTACACCCCTCATGTAATGTAATAAGGGGCGCAGTGAGCATTTACGCCCCACAGGTGTCTGACAGATTTTTGGAACAGTGATCCGTGAAAATGAAAAATGTAATTTTCCATTTGCACAGCCCACTGTCCCAAAGATCTGTCAAACGCCAGTGGGGTGTAAATGCTCACTGCACCACTTATTACATTCTGTGAGGGGTGTAGTTTCCAAAATGGGGTCACATGTGGGGGGGGGGGGTCCACTGTTCTGGCACCACGAGGGGCTTTGTAAATGCACATGGCCCCTGACTACCATTCCAAACGAATTCTCTTTCCAAAAGCTCAATGGTGCTCCTCCTCTTCTGAGCATTGTAGTTCGCACGTAGTGCACTTCAGGTCCACTTATGGGGTACCTCCATACTCAGAAGAGATGGGGTTATAAATTTTGGGGGGTATTTTCTGCTATTAACCCTTGCAAAAATGTGAAATTTGGGGGGAAACACACATTTTAGTGGAAAAAATATATATTTTTTTTACATATGCAAAAGTCGTGAAACACCTGTGGGGTATTAAGGCTCACTTTATTCCTTTTTACGTTCCCCAAGGGGTCTAGTTTCCAAAATGGTATGCCATGTGGGTTATTTTTGCTGTTCTGGCACCATAGGGGCTTCCTAAATGCAACATGCCCCCCAAAAACCATTTCTGAAAAACTTACTCTCCAAAATCCTCTTGTCACTCCTTCGCTTCTGAGCCCTCTACTGCGCCCGCCGAACACTTTACATAGACATATGTGGTATGTGCTTACTCGAGAGAAATTGGGCTACAAATACAAGTATACATTTTCTCCTTTTACCCCTTGTAAAAATTCAAAAATTGGGTTTACAAGAACATGCGAGTGTAAAAAATAAAGATTGTGAATTTTCTCCTTCACTTTGCTGCTATTCCTGTGAAACACCTAAAGGGTTAAAACACTTACTGATTGTCATTTTGAATACTTTGGGGGGTGTAGTTTTTATAATGGGGTCATTTGTGGGGTATTTCTAATATGAAGACCCTTCAAATCCACTTCAAACCTGAACTGGTCTCTGAAAAAAAGCGAGGTTCAAAATTTTGTGAAAAATTGGAAAATTGCTGCTGAACTTTGAAGCCCTCTGGTGTCTTCCAAAAGTAAAAACACGTCAATTTTATGATGCAAACATAAAGTAGACATATTATGTATGTGAATAGAAAAATAAAATTATTTTGAATATCCATTTTCCTTACAAGCAGAGAGCTTCAAAGTTAGAAAAATGCAAAATTTTCAAATTTTTCATCAAATTTTGGGATTTTTCACCAAGAAAGGATGCAAGTTACCACAAAATTTTACCACTATGTTAAAGTAGAATATGTCACGAAAAAACAATCTCGGAATCAGATTGATAAATAAAAGCATTCCAGAGTTATTAATGTTTAAAGTGACAGTGGTCAGATGTGCAAAAAACGCTCTGGTCCTAAGGTGTAAAATGGCCTGGTCCTTAAGGGGTTAAAGGCTCAGCAATGTTTTTTCCTTTCCACATTTGACAAGCTACTGTTTTATTCTTCTGTTAACTTAGCTGGATATGGGCTCGATTTTTGCAGGGTGAGGTGTATTTTGTTAATCATATGACAGTAGGGGTTTATCTAATCTGTTGTATGACTTTCATTAAGTTTACAGTAAAGTAAAAAAAAAGAGCTTTGTCATTGTTATTGTGTTTATGATATAACTTTATTCCTTGGGTCTTTACTATTATATTTTAACTAAAGTTACAATATATTCGGAAGCTTCTCCTCAGTGATAAGCACATGGGAGAGATATATTAAAACCTGTCCAGAGGAAAAGTTGCTGAGTTTCCCATACCAACCAATCAGATCGCTTCTTTCATTTTTCACAGCAATTTTCAAAAATGAAAGAAGCGATCTGATTGGTTGCTATGGGCAACTCAGCAACTTTTCCTCTGGACAGGTTTTGGTAAATCTCCCCCATGGAAACCACCTGAAATTTGCTGATAAAAAAAGCATCTGAAGGACTCTCAGACTGTGAGAAACAGGATTATTTGATGAAACCAAGATTACGTTTTTTTTTGCCTCATCCGTTCAATACCATCCCTACAGTGATCATGGTGGGGGCAGCATCATGTCAGGAAGAAACCAGGCACTGCCCATCTCCTGCCCAATACCATCCCTACAGTGATCATGGTGGGGGCGGCATCATGTCTGGGGAAACCAGGCACTACCCATCACCTGCCCAATACCATCCCTACAGTGATCATGGTGGGGGGCAACATCATGTCTGGAGGAAACCAGGGACTGCCCATCACCTGCCCAATACCATACCTACAGTGATCATGGCGGGGGCAGCATCATGTCTGGAGGAGACCAGGCACTGCCCATCACCTACCCAATACCATCCCTACAGTGATCATGGTGGGGGCAGCATCATGTCTGGAGGAAACCAGGTACTGCCCATCACCTACCCAATACCATCCCTACAGTGAAGTATGGTGGGGGCAGCATCATGTCTGGGGTAAGCCAGGCACTGTCCATCACCTGCCCAATACCATCTCTACAGTGATCATGGTGGGGGCAGCATCATGTCTGGAGGAGACCAGGCACTGCCCATCACCTGCCCAATACCATCCCTACAGTGATCATGGGCAGCATCATGTCTGGAGGAAACCAGGCACTGCCCATCACCTACCCAATACCATCCCTACAGTGATCATGGTGGGGGCAGCATCATGTCTGGGGTAAGCCAGGCACTGTCCATCACCTGCCCAATACCATCTCTACAGTGATCATGGTGGGGGCAGCATCATGTCTGGAGGAGACCAGGCACTGCCCATCCCCTGCCCAATACCATCCCTACAGTGATCATGGGCGGCATCATGTCTGGAGGAAACCAGGCACTGCCCATCACCTACCCAATACCATCCCTACAGTGATCATGGTGGGGGCAGCATCATGTCTGGGGTAAGCCAGGCACTGTCCATCACCTGCCCAATACCATCTCTACAGTGATCATGGTGGGGGCAGCATCATGTCTGGAGGAGACCAGGCACTGCCCATCACCTGCCCAATACCATCCCTACAGTGATCATGGGCGGCATCATGTCTGGAGGAAACCAGGCACTGCCCATCACCTACCCAATACCATCCCTACAGTGATCATGGGCAGCATCATGTCTGGAGGAAACGGGCACTGCCCATCACCTGCCCAATACCATCCCTACAGTGATCATGGTGGGGCAGCATCACGTCTGGGGGAAACCAGGCACTGCCCATCACCTGCCCAATACCATCCCTACAGTGATCATGGTGGGGTCAGCATCATGTCTGGAGGAAACCAGGCACTGCTCATCACCTGCCCAATACCCTCCATACAGTGATCATGGTGGGGGCAGCATCATGTCTGGAGGAAACCAGGCACTGCCCATCACCTGCCCAATACCATCCCTACAGTGATCATGGTGGGGGCAGCATCATGTCTGGAGTAAACCAGGCACTGCCCATCACCTGCCCAATACCATCCCTACAGTCATCATGGTGGGGGCAGCATCATGTCTGGAGGAAACCAGGCACTGCCCATCACCTACCCAATACCATCCCTACAGTGATCATGGTGGGGGCAGCATCATGTCTGGAGGAGACCAGGCACTGTCCATCACCTGCCCAATACCATCCCTACAGTGATCATGGTGAGGGCAGCATCATGTCTGGAGGAAACCAGGCACTGCCCATCACATCCCAATACCATCCCTACAGTAATCATGGTGGGGACAGCATCATATCTGGGGGAAACCAGGCACTATCCATCACCTGCCAATACCATCCCTACAGTGATCATGGTGGGGGCAGCATCATGTCTGGAGGAAACCAGGCACTGCCCATCACCTGCCCAATACCATCCCTACAGTGATCATGGTGGGGGCAGCATCATGTCTGGAGAAAACCAGGCACTACCCATCACCTGCCCAATACCATCCCTACAGTCATCATGGTGGGGGCAGCATCATGTCTGGAGGAAACCAGGCACTGCTCATCACCTGCCCAATACCATCCCTACAGTGATCATGGTGGGGGCAGTATCATGTCTGGAGGAAATAAGGCACTGCCCATCACCTGCCCAATACCATCCCTACAGTGATCATGGTGGGGGCAGCATCATGTGTGGAGGAAACCAGGCACTGCCCATCACCTGCCCAATACCATCCCTACAGTGATCATGGTGGGGGCAGCAGCATGTCTGGGGGAAACCAGGCACTGTCCATCACCTGCCCAATACCATCCGTGATCATGGTGGGGGCAGCATCATGTCTGGGGGAAACCAGGCACTGCCCATCACCTGCACAATACCATCCCTACAGTGATCATGGTGGGAGCAGCATCATGTCTGGGGGAAACCAGGCACTGCCCATCATCTGCCCAATACCATCCCTACAGTGATCATGGTGGGGGCAGCATCATGTCTGGAGGAAACCAGGCACTACCCATCACCTGCCCAATACCATCCCTACAGTCATCATGGTGGGGGCAGCATCATGTCTGGAGGAAACCAGGCACTGCCCATCACCTGCCCAATAGCATCCCTACAGTCATCATGGTGGGGGCAGTATCATGTCTGGAGGAAATAAGGCACTGCCCATCACCTGCCCAATACCATCCCTACAGTGATCATGGTGGGGGCAGCATCATGTGTGGAGGAAACCAGGCACTGTCCATCACCTGCCCAATACCATCCGTGATCATGGTGGGGGCAGCATCATGTCTGGGGGAAACCAGGCACTGCCCATCACCTGCACAATACCATCCCTACAGTGATCATGGTGGGAGCAGCATCATGTCTGGGGGAAACCAGGCACTGCCCATCATCTGCCCAATACCATCCCTACAGTGATCATGGTGGGGGCAGCATCATGTCTGGGGGAAACCAGGCACTGCCCATCACCTGCCCAATACCATCCCTACAGTGATCATGGTGGGGGCAGCATCATGTCTGGGGGAAACCAGGCACTGCCCATCACCTGCCCAATATCATCCCTACAGTGATCATGGTGGGGGCAGCATCATGTCTGGGGGAAACCAGGCACTGCCCATCACCTGCACAATACCATCCCTACAGTGATAATGGTGGGGGCAGCATCATATCTGGGGGAAACCAGGCACTGCCCATCACCTTCAAAATACCATCCCTACAGGGATCATGGTGGGGGCAGCATCATATCTGTTACGCCGAGCGCTCCAGG
Organism: Hyla sarda; assembly: GCF_029499605.1. Lineage (NCBI taxonomy): Eukaryota > Metazoa > Chordata > Amphibia > Anura > Hylidae > Hyla > Hyla sarda. Next base: position 161,745,208 of record NC_079197.1, read on the forward strand.
TCCCTGCTCCTCCCCGGAGCGCTCGCGGTGTTCTCCTCTCTGCAGCGCCCCGGTCAGACCCGCTGACCGGGAGCGCTGCACTGTCACTGCCGGCAGGGATGCGATTCGCATAGCGGGACGCGCCCACTCGTGGGTCGCATCCCAATCTACTTACCTGTCCCGTTCCCCGGCTGTCACGTCCTGGCGCGCGCACCAGCTCTCTAAGATTTAAAGGGCCAATACACCACTAATTGGTGCCTGGCCCAATCAGTGTAATTGCTCCCATCTGCTCCATGCCTATATACCTCACTTCCCCTTCCCAGCATTGCTGGATCTTGTTGCCTCAGTGCCTAGTGAAAGCGTGTCTGTGTTTGCCTTACCAGTGTTACCAGACCTTCTGCCGTTGACCTTGACTACGAACCTTGCCTTTGCTGCGCAGCAGGGAGCGGGTACACTGAATGGGTGAACTAAGGGGGGCGGGGGGAGTGGGTTGAGCAGAGAGGTGCGACGGGGATGGAGGTTGCGGGCTGCGCGGCGGGGAGCGGGATGTGCGGCCATCACAGATACAGTGTTCACCTATACAGTATGCCTCCAGTTGTTTCCCCACTACAACTCCCAGCATGCCCTGTCAGGGCAAGTCAGGGCAAGCTGGGAGTTGTAGTGGGGAAACAGTTGGAGGCACCCTGTATAGGTGAACTAAGGGCGGAAGTGTGCGCCCCCAGCAGGCATCAGTGACGTCTTGCCTGCTGGGGAAGTCTGCCTGGTACTGAGCACACTACCAGGCAGACAAAAGGCATTTTTAATATGCAAAAAAAAATAAAAAATTTAAGGCAGAGAGAGGGTTAAGGATAGATGGGCAATAGGCAGGGACAGAAAAAAGAAAAAAGGGATGGTGGGAGCTACCCTTTAAGAATGTTTTGGTGCTGGGCCGGAGATCGCGGAGGGTGCCAATGGCAGGACCCTTGCGATCAGACCTTTTCCCCTCCTTTGGATAGGGGATAAGATGTCTAGGGCAGAGTACCCATATTAAATTCAATCTGTCCCACTCATAAGAATCCATTGCTAATTAACACTTTCCAGTGGAGGTAACTCTAGGTAGCTCACAATTGACGCAAGAATGTTAGTACCATTAGCTCCTTGTTCAGTTTTTTGAAAAACTCACAAGTCACTCCAGGTTAGTCCTTATGATGCCTTTATAACATTGTTAGTCCATTGTGCATTGATACAGAAACATTTATGTACTATTCCCATAATGCATCAGTATATAACATCCAAACCTTTGCATTGTAACATCTATTCACACTGGTGCTTCCTCCTTATAATACATAACTGCCCCAACATGTTTCTCACTGTAGCACTCATCAGGGGCACCTGAGGACAAGAGTGGTGCGTTTTTTTATTTCTTAAATCAGTTTTGCATAACCGAGTACAGCATGGGTCACCATGCATTATCTATGGGAGCACCGAAGATACAGTACATGAGCTCTGTACTCTAGAATACAGGGAGTGTGTGGGGATCCTACGTTCTGCAGTGTCCAACCTTTGGGGATCCTGTGGAAAAGGCATAAGGTTTTAAAGGGGTACTCCTCTGGAAAATATTTTTTTTAAAATCAACTGGTGCCAGAAAGTTAAACAGATTTGTAAATTAGGAAAAAAAAATGGTAGAGAGGCTCGTATTAACCTAGTAACCAATGGGTCAAGCTACCCAAATAGCACCTATACCCACGGTACCGAAAAAGGGGAAGATACAAATCAAAGAAATTGGGGCTCAGAGTCTTGAATATTGGATTAAATTAAAACGTTTATTAAATATGATATAAAATTGTACATATAGGTATAATATACTGCGGATCACAGGACCCTTGTGATCCCACAGTAAAATTTGTAAATATTTAATCCTTGGCAATTTAATATATAATGTTAAAATACAATACCGTATTTATCGGCGTATAACACGCACCCATTGCCGGCGCCGCTGCCCAGTTGCCTCCCCCCATCCCCGGTGGCATAATTACCTGTTGCTGGGGTCGGGTCCGCGCTGCTGCAGGCCTCCGGCGTGCGTCCCCTGCGTCGTTGCTATGCGCCGTGCATAGCAACGACGCAGGGGACGCACGCCGGAGGCCCGCAGCAGCGCGGACCCGACCCCAGCAACAGGTAATTATGCCACCGGGGATGGGGGGAGGCAACGGGGCAGCCGCGCCGGCAATGGGTGCCGCTGCCCCTTCTCTCCCCCTGGCTGTCGGCGCCGCTTCTCTCCCCCTGGCTATTGGCGCCGGCAATGGGGCGCCGGCACCGATAGTCAGGGGGACAGAACGGGCAGCGGGAGAGAAGGGCCGGCAGCAGGGCTCTAGACCCCAGGAAAGGCAGGGGGAGAGAAGCGGGCAGCGACGGCCTCTCTCCCCCTGCCTTTCCTGGGGGTGTATCGGGGTATACACGCGCACACACGCACCCTCATTTTACTATGGATATTTGGGTAAAAAACTTTTTTTACCCAAATATCCTTGGTAAAATGAGGGTGCGTGTTATAGGCCGGTTTGTGGTATACCCCGATAAATACGGTAATTATAATTAACAAATAAAAATGTACAACAATAAATAAGTGTCCACGTATCTATAAGGATGATCGGAATTGGTGATTTGTGAATAGCGGTAATATACAGTTTGAGTTGCTATTTTCACAAATATTTGTATCCAGTTGGAAGAGAAAGTGGTTAAAGTCTTGAATAGAATACAGCAAAAATGAATGGTAATTGTATCAATTTGTATGTACTTTTGTATCAGGTTCCAATCCTCTGTGCAGAGGGCTCACAGCTGGAGACACTGCCGTCTCCTGATTTATGCAGCGGCAATAGGACAAATGAATAATAAAATCGCAGTGTTTTGTAATAAGTTCTAATCCTCTGTGCCGAGGATTTGCTGCTGAAGAAAGGTCCTATGGAGGACCTGAAACTCGTCCAGCTTTAACCACTTATTCTAAGTGACACATCATCTTTATCAAAGAATACAGCTTTTCAAAGGATTCACCATATCTGTCAATCAACCTCTGACAGTACGTGCTACTTCCCACCACAAGGAGACCGCCAGCCCAGCATTACTGCCAGCAGGACAACTGCTGCAGTACCATAAATGGAGCCCACTTCTAGCTCTGCATACCTTGTGGATGCCGAGCCTCCAGCAGCGCACCCTCCATTAAGGGACCAGGACCCGTCTGACGACCAGCGCTAACCACATAAGTTACCCACTTTGATTATAAGACATAAGCATTGTACCTTACATCGTACTGCCGCTGCATACTAGGAGTCGGCAGTGTCTCCAGCTGCGAGCCCTCTGCATAGAGGATCAGAACTTATCTCTTAAGCGCTGTTTTACATTCAAAATTGCAGCTGCATATATAGGAGACGGCAGTGTCTCCAGCAGCGAATCCTCGGCACAGGGGATTAGAACTTATTACAAAACACTGCGATTTTATTATTCATTTGTCCTATTGCCGCTGCATAAATCAGGAGACGGCAGTGTCTCCAGCTGCGAGCCCTCTGTACAGAGGATTGGAACCTGATACAAAAGTACATACAAATTGATACAATTACCATTCATTTTTGCTGTATTCTATTCAAGACATTAACCACTTTTTCTTCCAACTGGATACAAATATTTGTGAAAATAGCAACTCAAACTGTATATTACCGCTATTCACAAATCACCAATTCCGATCATCCTTATATATATATATATATATATATATATATATATATATATATATGCGTGGACACTTATTTATTGTTGTACATTTTTATTTGTTTATTATAATTATTTTATTTTAACATTATATATTAAATTGCCAAGGATTAAATATTTACTAATTTTACTGTGGGATCACAAAGGCCCTGTGATCCGCAGTATATTATATCTATATGTACAATTTTATATCATATTTAATAAACGTTTTAATTTAATTCAATATTCAAGACTCTGAGCCCCAATTTCTTTAATTTAGATTTGTAAATTACTTCTATTTAATAAAATCTTAATCCTTCCCATACTTATCAGCTACTGTATGTTGCACAGGAAGTTCTTTTCTTTTTGAACTGTCCAGAGTAGAGCAAATCCCCATAGCGAACCTATCCTGTTCTGGACAGTTCCTAAAAAATGGACAGAGGTGTCAGCAGAGAGCACTGTGGTCAGACAGAGAGGAAATTCAAAAAGGAAAGAACTTCCTGCCCAACATATAGCAGCTGATAACTACTGGAAGGATTAAGATTTTTAAATAGAAGTAATTAACAAATCTGTTTAACTTTCTGGCACCAGTTGATTTAAAAATATTTTTTTTCCAGAGGAATACCCCTTTAAACACTTGAGTACCCCTTTATGTGGGCTGGAGCCCTCCGGTCATGCTTGGCTTTAGATGCTTCCCAAGGGCCTAAATAGTCAGTGCACACCCTTCATGTCTTGTATTGTTAAAGGGTACCTCTCATCAAAAAAACTTTTGAAATATTATAGATTAATGTATGCAGAATAACTTTACAATTGCATGTTATTAAAAAATATGCTTCTTTCTATTTAATTTTCCACTTTGAAGAAATGACCACTAGGGGTCTCCCTACCAGTCCTGGCAGCAAGCATTTCAGACTCATGCTGGAGTCCTAAACACTACGAGCTGCCAGTCTGCTTTGTTCACAAAGGAGAACACTCAGAGCTGCCAGCCTGCTTTGTTCACAGCCTGTTTGGCTGTGAACAAAGCAGGCTGGCAGCTCTGAGTGTTTAGGACTCCAGCATGAGTCAGAAATGCTTGCTGACAGGACTAATCGGGAAAAATACAATAGAAAGAAGCATATTTTTCATTAGCATGCTATTGGCAAGTTATTCAACATTCATCAATCTAAAATATATCAAAAGTTTATTTGATGAGAGGTACCCTTTAAAGGGGTAATGTACCAGCAGATGCTTCCCTACAGTATGGAATGGGTTATGGGACGACTCTTCTCCTCCACACGCTGTCTGTACAGCTAAAGTATTTTACAATAACTCGCCCCAAGCAAAATTCCAGGCTGGCAGAGAATGGACAGTGTGAATAGAGAGTTTGCCAAAGGAGGGGAAACCCAAATAAGACTAAAACAAAAGGCGAAGGAGGCCGAGACACACTATAGGTTGCAATTAAAGGGGAACTGCACTTGTACAATTCAGGGGATTTGGAGCTTTGGGGGACATTTATCAAAACCAGATGCAGTTGCCCATAGCAACCAATCAGATCACTTCTTTCGTTTTTAAAGAGGCCTGGGAAAAATGAAAGAAGCACTCTGATTGGTTGCTATGGGCAACTGCACCACTTTTTCACAGGTTCATGGGAAGACTGCTCTGGTGATCTCTGGCCCCTGCGCTGTTCAGCTCCGGTTTCCATGGCAGCCGGGGGTCCTTGTCAAGGTCCTCAGGCTTGCCATGGGTGTCTGTATACCCATCCGTACTGTGCAACATGGCAGGGTACACTGCCTGTCAGCAGAGAGTTGTAGTTTTGCAACATCTGGAGGGCCACAGTTTTGAGACCATTGCTCTAGACCAGTGTTTCCCAATCAGGGTGCCTCCAGCTGTAGCAAAACTACAACTCCCAGCATGCCCGGACAGCCAACGGCTGTCCGGACATGCTGAGAGTTGTAGTTTTGCAACAGCTGGAGGCACCCCGGTTGGGAAACACTGCTCTAGACCCTGTGATCTACTTACTAAGGTCTCCCCACCCCTAAGGGAGTTCGGAAACTCTGCCAAATGCTTCTTTCTTTATTCACAGCCACCAAATCCCTTATCTCCAGGGCATAGAAACAATCCGCTCCATTCACCGGGTGTGATCTGATGCAAGGATTAAGAAGATTAGATTTGTAGAAAGATTTGAAGAATACCCTTTAACTACTCTAAATGAGAAACCGGATGCCTTCCTTGCAATTGGGATCCATAGGACCCTCTCTACATTGCTGATATTCGATAGGATCTTCTCTTCCCTCATTGCTCATCCTCCTACCTAAACCTTGTGTGAGAAGAAAAGCCTTTAAATGATGCTTTTGTCCACATATTCTATTCTTTTATCCCCATATCTTGTCCTAATATCCCAACCTTATATACCCTCCTCATATTCAATCCTCATATTCCGACCATATACAGTGGGGCAAAAAAGTATTTAGTCAGCCACCAATTGTGCAAATTCTCCCACGATATGAGAGGCCTGTCATTTTCATCATTTGTATACCTCAACTATGAGAAACATAATCAGAAAAAAAAAATCCATAAAATAAAAATTTATAAAGAATTTATTTGCAAATTATGGTGGAAAATAAGTATTTGGTCAATAACAAAAGATCATCTCAATACTTTGTTATATGCCCTTTGTTGGCAATGACAGAGGTCAAACGTTTTCTGTAAGTCTTCACAAGGTTTTCACACACTGTTGCTTTTATTTTGGCCCATTCCTCCATGCAGATCTCCTCTAGAGCAATGATGTTTTGGGGCAACACCGACTTTCAACTCCCTCCAAAGGTTTTCTATGGGGTTGAGATCTGGAGACTGACTAGGCCACTACAGGACCTGGAAATGCTTCTTATGAAGCCACTCCTTCGTTGCCCGGGCGATGTGTTTGGGATCATTGTCATGCTGATAGACCGAGGAGGTTTTCACTCAAAATTCACGATACATGGCCCCATTCCTTTTTTCCTTTACATGGATCAGTCGTCCTGGTCCCTTTGCAGAAAAACAGCCCCGAAGCATGATGTTTCCACCCCCATGCTTCACAGTAGGTATGGTGTTCTTTGGATGCCACTCAGCATTCTTTCTCCTCCAAAAACAACGAGTTGAGTTTTTACCAAAAAGTTCTACTTTGGTTTCATCTGACCATATGACATTCTCCCAATACTCTTCTGGATCATCCAAATGTTCTCTAGCAAACTTCAGACGGGCCCAGACATGTACTGGCTTAAGCAGGGGGACACGTCTGACACTGCATGATTTGAGTCCCTGGCGGCGTGATGTGTTACTGATGGTAGCCTTTGTTACTTTGGTCCCAGCAATCTGCAGGTCATTCACTAGGTCCCCCCATGTGGTTCTGGGATTTTGCTCACCGTTCTTGTGATCATTTTGACACCACGGGGAGATCTTGCGTGGAGCCCCAGATAGAGGGAGATTATCAGTGGTCTTGTATGTCTTCCATTTTCTAATAATTGCTCCCACAGTTGATTTCTTCACACCAAGCTGCTTGCCTATTGCAGATTCAGTATTCCCAGCCTCGTGCAGGTCTACAATTTTGTTTCTGGTGTCCTTCGACAGCTCTTTGGTTTTGGCCATAGTGGAGTTTGGAGTGTGACTGTTTGAGGTTGTGGACAGGTGCCTTTTATACTGATAACAAGTTCAAACAGATGCCATTAATACAGGTAACGAGTGGAGGACAGAGGAGACTCTTAAAGAAGAAGTTACAGGTCTGTGAGAGTCAGAAATCTTGCTTGTTTGTAGGTGACCAAATACTTATTTTCCAACATAATTTGCAAATAAATTCTTAAAAAATCAGACAATGTGATTTTATGGATATTTTTTTTCTCCTGTCTCTCATAGTTGAGGTATACCTATGATGAAAAATACAGGCCTCTCTCATCAGTGAGAGAACTTACACAATTGGTGGCTGACTAAATACTGTATCCATTCCACATATTCTGACCTTAGATCCCAACCTCGTATCCCGTCCTTCATATCCGTACCTCATATCCCATCCTCATATCCTGACCTCATATGCCAGTGGCTTGCAAGCTAGACCAACACACTCACCAAGAGATGTAGAGCGGAGCTTGTGGAGTAAGGTATCAAAAGTTCCATAGACTTGTATGGGACTGCAGAGAAAAATCCAAACCCTTGCAAATACGGGTGGGTTAGGCACACCTCCGAACCATCCCGGATCCAGCGGGATATTCACACTTTTGGGGTGATGTCCCGCAGTCCTGGAACCCCCACATGTCCCGCATTTAACTGTAAATGCCTCCTAATGAAGCATCTACAGTTAAATGCGGCGCTCGGCTCCTCACCCTGTCAATCAGTTTTGGGCCCGCTGCGACAGTTAGCCAGCAGACACAAGAGGCTAACTGTAGTAGCGGACAAAAGAAGAGAAGAGGCCGTGCAGAGGGAGCCGCCAGAGCTGACAGGAAGAAGACAGAAGAGCCACAGGAGGTAAGTATGCAGAAGGGGGGAGGACTCCTGCTGCCTGATATAGGGGACTTCTGCTGCTTGATAAGGAGGACTCCTGCTGCCTGATATGGGGGACTCCTGCTGCCTGATATGAGGTACTGCTGCCTACTATGGGTGAATCTGCCACCTACTATGGGGGGGAATCTGCTGCCTACTATGGGGGAGGGGGGGGGGGGGAATCTGCTGCCTACTATGGGGGGGGGGGGGAATCTGCTGCTTACTATAGGGGGAATCTGCCGTCTACAATGAAGGGGATTCCGCTGCCAACCTAATGTACGGGACATCTGCTGGCAACCTAATGTGGGGACATCTGCCTACCTAATGTGGGGAACATTTGTGGCATTATGGTTATTGGAAAAGTGCGGAGCCTAAAATGTTTTTTCCCGCCATTTTCTCCAGGGAATCATAGCCGGTAGAAATCATCATAGCGGTCTGAGATGGAGAAGAAAAAGGAAAGTGAACGACTCCAATCAGAGAAGATGTCACCTGTTGTAACTATATGTAATGACTTATATGGTCGGTAGTGGTAATGATGGGGGTTGTTGTCAGTCACCTGATATAACTGTATGTAATTGTGGTGTCCCAGTACCGCATTTCATACGGTACTTATTTATTTATGGGTCCCCATAGCCAGAGTCCCTAGGACTTAGGGTTCCCTATTAGTTAGTCTACCCCTAGTCGCCTCTATCTTAATGTATAATTAGTAATTTATGCATAGATAATGTAAATAGTATAGTATAAATGTAAATAAATGGTTAATTACTTGTTTCCATGGTGTCGCAGGGCCTTCAGGTCATGTGATGCGGTCCAAGCCTCACTCTGGATGCGTTCCAGGCCTCACTTTGGTATCTCTAGCCTCGTTTTGGTTTTATAATGTGTATAGATCTTGTGACGTAGGCAATCCCATCACACCATGTAATGGTGGGTGGCAAACATTCGGACCAATCAGATTCGCCCATATGAGGGAGCTGCGGCCATCTCTTGCTCTCTTGCTCCTGTGCTCTTGATGAGAGAAGACCTGTACAGCAATTATCGCAGTGAGTTAGGCCCGAGCCTTGCGGCGACGGCTGAGCCATTACAAACATAGAGTGTATCATCTCCCAAACACTCTGCAGTACCACCGGACCTAATAACTCCCCTAAATCCGAACGGATCTGCAAATCTCTTCCTAAAATTCAGAGACTATATGTCTAATTCAAGGTCCGTAACTTCTGCCAGTCACTAAGCAACCTCAAGACTCTTAAATGAGACTGTTACTGTACTTGGACATTGCAAGTGCTTCAGTAAAAGTTGTTCCAGTTCAAGTTCAATTCTCCTTGTGGACCTTCAGTTATTTTATGCACCTATCGTTACTGGGAAGTAAGGCGATAGGCCGGAACACTGATTCCGCATACCAGCCCTCAGCCTGGCGTCACAAACTCTTCTGGGGTTAACATTAACCCCTTATATACCTATACCATACCACCACTACCATACACCCCCAAGGGCTACCACATAATCACTTATATGGTATGTAGTGGTAATGATGGGGGTTGCTGTTAGGTGTACTCTGGTGGAAAAAACATTTTTTCAAATCAACTGGTGCCAAAAAGTTAAAGGGGTACTTTGGTGGAAAACTTTTTTTTTTTAAATCAACTGGTGCCAGAAAGTTTAACAGATTTGTAAATGACTTCAATTTAAAAATCTTAATCCTTCCAGTAATTTTTAGCAGCTGTATGCCACAGAGGAAATTCTATACTTTTTGAATTTTTTTTTTGTCTTGTCCACAGTGCTCTCTGCTGACACCTGCTGCCCGTATCAGGAACTGTCCAGCAGAGATCACTGTGGACAAGACAAAAAAGAAATTCAAAAAGTATAGAATTTCCTCTGTAGCATGCAGCTGCTAAAAAGTACTGGAAGGTTAAAGATTTTTTATTAGAAGTCATTTACAAATCTGATTAACTTTCTGGCACCAGTTTATTTAAAAAAAAAAAAAAATTTCCACCGGAGTACCCATTTAAACAGATTTGTAAATTACATCTATTTGAAAATCTTAATCCTTCCAGTACTTAGCTGCTGTATGCTCCAGAGAAAGTTTCATGATTCTTTTTTGTCTGACCACAGTGCTCTCTGCTGACACCTCTGTCCGTCTCAGGAACTGTCCAGAGCAGGAGAGGTTCGCTATGGGGATTTTCTCCTTTTCTGGACACTTTTTAACATGGACATAGGTGTCAGCAGAAAGCACTGTGGTCAGACTAAAAAGAACTACACCACTTCCTGTGGAGCATACAGTAGCTGATAAGTACTGCAAGGGTTAAGATTTTTAAACAGAGGTAATTTACAAATCTGTTTAACTTTCTGGCACTAGTTGATTTGAAGAAATTTTTTTTCTACCCGAGTACCCTTTTAAGAAGCATTTTCATTCTGCAGGTTCAGGCGTGGTTAGGGCATGACTGAGGGCATGTTAGTGGGCGTGGTCATGAGTGTGGTTAGGGGCGTGGCTTGTCCCTCTTCTCAGCAAAAGTTGTGAGGTATGGGTTAGGGTTAATTTAACTTTACTATACTTTTAGTTGACATATAAGTAGATATTACTAGATAGATAGAAAGATAGATAGATAGATATGAGATATATATGAGATAGATAGATAGATATGAGATAGATAGATATGAGATATATATGAGATAGATAGATATGAGATAGCTAGATATGAGATATATATGAGATAGATAGATAGCTGTGAGATAGATAGATACATATGAGATAGATAGATATGAGATAGCTAGATAGATAGATATGAGATAGATAGATAGATATGAGATAGATAGATATGAGATAGCTAGATAGATAGATATGAGATAGATAGATATGAGATAGATATGAGATAGATAGATATGAGATATATATGAGATAGATAGATAGATATGAGATAGATATGAGATAGACAGATATGAGATAGATAGATAGATATACAGCAACAGAAGAATGCAGCAGCACACTGCCAGCACAAGGATATAGGTGAAACATGAAAATGCAGTTAAAACATGCAGAGCTATACAGCTATGGTGTAATAGATGCAAATGTGAAACTATGAAATAGTGAGGCACTTAGCTCGCAAATTTGTCTCCGCCGGCGGTCAAATAGCTTGGACCGTCCCACCGCGATAAGGTGGCCTCATTGGGAGGGACCCTACACTGTGAATATACCTCTGTGTGAACAGTTCAGTAAGCATGGCAGGGTCTGGAACATCCAAGACACCTTATATACACACCTGATAGAGGTGGGTGGGGTGCAAGGCCAACATGGAGGTAGCCACTCCCCCGTACGTACGGGGGAGTGGCTACCTCCATGTTGGCCTTGCACCCCACCCACCTCTATCAGGTGTGTATATAAGGTGTCTTGGATGTTCCAGACCCTGCCATGCTTACTGAACTATTCACACAGAGGCATATTCACAGTGTAGGGTCCGTCCCAATGAGGCCACCTTATCGCGGTGGGACGGTCCAAGCTATTTGACCGCCGGCGGAGACAAATTTGCGAGCTAAGTGCCTCACTATTTCATAGTTTCACATTTGCATCTATTACACTATAGCTGTATAGCTCTCCATGTTTTATCTGCATGTTCATGTTTCACCTATATCCTTGTGCTGGCAGTGTGCTGCTGCATTCTTCTGTTGCTGTATATCTAGCCTAGTAGCGTGCACCTGTAGGCCAGGTCCATATAATAGTTTGGTATCAACTAAAGTGCTGGCTGACTTATTCTTTGTCTAGATAGATAGATAGATATGAGATATATATGAGATAGATAGATAGATAGATATGAGATAGATATGAAATAGATAGATAGATAGACATGAGATAGATATGAGATCGATATGAGATAGATAGATATGAGATAGATAGATAGATATGAGATATATATGAGAGATAGATAGATAGATATGAGATAGATAGATAGATAGATAGACATGAGATAGATATGAGATAGATATGAGATAGATAGATGATAGATAGATAGATAGATATGAGATAGATAGATATACATGAGATAGATAGATATGAGATAGATAGATAGATAGATAGATATGAGATAGATAGATAGATATGAGATATATATGAGATAGATAGATATGAGATAGATAGATAGATATGAGATATATATGAGATAGATAGATATGAGATAGATAGATAGATATGAGATAGATAGATATGAGATAAATAGATATGAGATAGATAGATATGAGATATATATGAGATAGATATGAGATAGATAGATAGATATGAGATATATATGAGATAGATAGATATGAGATAGATAGATATGAGAGAGATAGATATGAGATAAATAGATATGAGATAGATAGATAGATATGAGATAGATAGATATGAGAGAGATAGATATGAGATATATAGATATGAGATAGATAGATATGAGATAGATAGATATGAGATATATAGATATGAGATATATAGATATGAGATAGATCTATATTCCATCTGTGCCACGTTGACTAGACTTTTTGTTTTGCTGTTGCTTATAGATGACATATAATATTGAAATGAAGCAGTTGATCACTGTTTTGATGCATCTATGGTGACTATTAGAGATGAGCGAACTTACAGTAAATTTGATTCGTCACAAACTTCTCGGCTCGGCAGTTGATGGCTTTTCCTGCATAAATTAGTTCAGCTTTCAGGTGCTTCAGTGGGCTGGAAAAGGTGGATACAGTCCTAGGAAAGAGTCTCCTAGGACTGTATCCACCTTTTCCAGCCCACGGGAGCACCTGAAAGATGAACTAATTTATGCAGGATAAGTCATCAACTGCCGAGCCGAGAAATTTGTGACGAATCGAATTTACTGTAAGTTCGCTCATCTCTAGTGACTATACTTTTCCTTTTTTTTTTTTGTACAGTACAAAAATTATGATTATTAAATGGAAAAAAAAAAAAAAGTTATTATTTTAAAAAAATTATTATTTGGTAAAATAGGTCACAGACCAGTACAGTGGAAAGAGATTGTAGAAAGTGGACAACCCCTCTAATACCATAGGACCTAGTTGGTTATTTGTCTATGGCGTTTCTTATACTGTTTTCTCTTACCTGCAAACCACTCCGACCTAAAACACTTCACCCTCCAAGGGGATTATGATCTTGGCAAATCTACAACAAATAAAGCGAAGAAGTGGATGAACCTGAACCTGCACTTTAAAACACATAGAAGAATCCTGAGGAGCGCAGTTTTTTCGTGTCCTCTTCAGCATCATAGTCACGCGGCTATGGCTGGCCCAGTCCACAGAGAAAAGATCTTACATGCACAGAAATATCCGCTGGGAGATAAAACCAAAGTCCAGCTCCCTGATTCCCCATAAAGACATGGCCTTCTCCTTTATTAAATGCATCATGCCTGGAACAACAACAGAAATATTAATCCCATTGTTTTATCTCCTCACATTCATTTTAGCGCCATTTTAGCTTTTTCTGCACCATAATTCTCTTTGCTGAGCGCCATATTGTAAAGGTCGGAAAATTCTGTCAGAAAGAAGCTATAATCTCACGTAATATTCCAGGATTACACTATTAGGACAGGTTCACACGGCAGAATTTCTGTGATCCGGCTAAAATTCCATTCTGCGTAGCTTTACGGAATTATGGCAGCATTTATGCGGGCTCAAAACACAGAATTCTGCCCAAATTTAAAGCCCTATTGGTATTCAGCAAAATTTAAAGACAAGTTCGATGTTTTTGCAGAATTTGGAAAGCAGAATTTGCACAGCGGAAATTCTGGCATTCGATTTGGACACCGGAATCCCCTTTTAGCACAATGTGCAAATTTTGCGGAATTTACTAATTAAATTTTCTGTCGGAATTCCGCCGTGTGAACATAGCCTTAGTGCCCACACAACTGTGTGGATGAAACATGTCTGAAGGTGAAGACATGAGGAAAAGAGATATCAGTATTGATCAGTGTCTAAAGGGTTAATTGCAGAAATCAGCGTGATCACTGATGCCCACCATTAGTGGCGGATCCCTGGCTCCTAATAGCATCAGAAAAGGCAGAATGGCAGCTCTGATGGCTCATCTGATCACCCATGGCACGACCGCAGGGATCAGATCAACCAAGATGGTGGACGGAGGTCCCCTCACCTGAATCCGGATGCTCTTGCGGTGCCTTGGGGGGGGGGGGGGTGTATGGCAGTTGGGGTGTTGCTGTGCAGGTATATCACGGGTATAATTAACTCTTGTCAGTCGTGACGCCAGGGTGAGGGTTAATACTGTAATGCTTGGCCTATCGCCACCCTTCCCAAAAGCGATAGGGAGATGTAGAATAAATGTAATGTCCACAACCAGAGCTTGGCTGAAAACTTTCGGAAACTTTACTGAAGATTTTCTGTAACATGGGACAACAGGAACAGTCTTTATAACAGAGTCTACGTATAGCTCAGCTGAGATTGACGTATGGTTGGGACTTTTGTAAGTTCTTTAGCTTAGTAGGATTTAGTATGCGCATATCCGATGGATTTAGGGGTATGTTTAGGTCCAGAGGTTTCGCTAGCATAAACGTGGAAGTTGTAAGAACTCACTGTTTCGTTTCAGGCCAAGGCTGGCAGGCTGTGGCCTAGTAGCAGTCGTTGTAAGTTGCGGAGTTCTGTCCTCCTGAAGTGTCAGCAACCCAAGAGAGAAGGGATGCTGCTTGCTTTGCAGCTCAGGAACAAGAGAGCGTTTATTGGCTGCAGCTCCCTTATATGGGCAGGGGCTGGCCATTTTAGGATTGGTCCACACCATCTGTCAATCAGCTTTACAAAGTCTTATGGGTAATCACCTGACCCATGAACCTCCAAAGGTCCTTTTACCTACCATAGAGTACTAACCTGAATCACATGACCTAAGGTCCTGCGACGCTATGCAAGGTAAGCATACATATTATATACAGCATTTACATAATAATTTACTAGAATATTAACTATTTGAGGGGTGACTAGGGGATGACTAAAGAAGCGGAACCCCACAGTTACTAGGAACTCTGACTTTGGGGACCCCTAACCAAGGTACGGTATGCAATACGGTACCGGGACACCACACTCTGATGGGGTCTTCTTCTTTGGTCTGCTTTCTAGTAGAGCAGATAAATAGATTGCCAATAATACTGATCTGTGCTATGCATAGCAATTGAATAATGGGGTCGCTATGGGAACATAAATGGGAAAAAAGTAAAAAAGAAAAAATGAATTAGCCCCCTCCCCCAATAAGAATTGAAGTTAAACCTTTTTCCCATTTTACCCAAAAAGGTGTAAAAAAAACAAACAAAACTTAATAAAGAAATTTGGTATCGAGGCTTGCGTAAATGTCCAAACTATCCAAATATAATGTTAATGATCCAGTATGGGAAATGGCGTAAATGTAAAAAATAAAAAGTCCAAAACCGCTGCCTTTTGGTCACATTACATTCTAAATAAAATCAGAAGTCACATATAAGCAAAAATTATGCCAAAAAATACAGACCACACCAAAAAAAATTAGCCCTTATATAGCCCCTTATACAGAGTTATAGGTGGTCAAAATAGGGATTTTAACTCCTTAAGGACGGACCCATTTTTTACCTTAATGACCAGGCTTTTATTTTTATTTTTTAGACTGCATAGAACACACTTACCCTTCCATAACCTAGAGCCTTCTTCGCCCTCCCCCCCCCCCCCCCCCCCCCCAATAACGACAGACACTTATTCCATTTTAACTGGGCTGGGTGGTGCTCACAGCTCAAATTTATTGTAATAATAACAATAGGTTAACCATATAAAACTGCGTTGCAGTTAACCTTAACGTAAGTTGAACCGTAAACTTGCGTACAGCTTTAGCCAAAGCGGTATGTCGGCCGCCGAACTCCTGGCGGGCATATGTGCCATCGACCCTTTTCCTTTAACTCTTCACTCACCAGGCCAGCTGTGACTTGAAGAACCTACAAAAACATCAAAACACAGGAAGAGAAACAGCATCATCACCACTAGCACAAGGCACATCATGCTGACTTATTTAGAATTTTTGAATTTTTTATATAATAAACTTTTTTTTTTTTTGTAATCCATTTGTCAACTATTTTAAATTTTAAATTTTTTTTTTTTAGTAATAAGGGGGTAACAAAAGACCAGCGCGCCCTACAACCAGGTGCGAGGCCCTGAACAATTTTACAAATCGTGCAACAAAAACAAGGGCGAGCGGGATAGCTACCTTCTCCCAGCGCTGGTGAGTCCAAAAGGAAGCACCAGGGGGAGGGTTGGTCCTAATATACCCCAGGGCGTATCCTACTTATCCTACCTTCCCCCCCTGGGAAAAAAGGAGGGAGGGAAACTGTCACTGGGCTCCTTAACCCTTTAGGTCCCTGCAGTCAGGTTTACCTATCCCCAAACGGGCAGGTAACCACCAAATTTGACATGTGTCTCTCTAAATGGTAATAACTTTAGAACGCTTTTTCTGAGTGGAGCGATTCTGAAATAGTTTTTTCGTGACATATTGTACTTTATATAAGTGGTGCATTTTTGCAGACACATGCAGCATTTTTCGTGAAAAACTCCAAAATATTGTGAAAAACGGGAACATTTCTGGCATTTTTTTTATGGTGTTCACTGTGCGGTAAAAGTGATGTTATATTTATTCTGTGGGTCGGTACGATTATGGCGATACCCATTTTATATGGCTTTCTATGTTCTTTTTCCTTTTCTGAGCAAAATTCTTTTTTTCCCTTTTTTGTGTTATATTATTCCGACAGCCGTAACTTTTTTATTTTTCATCCGACCCCATTGAGGGCTTATTTTTTGCGGGACAAGCTGCACTATTTATTGGTATCATTGTTGTCATACGTGCTACCTTTTGAACTTTTTTGTTCCACTATTTGTACCAAAATTGGTGAATTTTGCACTTTTAGTATTATTATTTTTTTACGGCGTTCACCATGTGGGATAATTTACATTATAGCTTTATAGAACACATCATTACGCATGTGTCAATACCTAGTATGTATATGATTTGTGTTTTTTTATGATTATACAGGGCTTATTATTTTATTTTTCACTTTTTGCAGGTTATACTATGCTGCAATACATGACTGGATGGGATTTTAGATACATCCCTTCCTATCTAACCCATTCTTAACCACGTAACAACCCCTTCACCCAATAGAAAAGACACTGACACCTGCTGTGGGAAAATTGAGCCTGGTGGCCCATTTATTTAACAAACCAATAAATAACATTTGAATATTTACATATAAACATAACCAAACTGGAGGGCACTCCCCTCCCCCAACCGGATTTGTGCAACACGCTTCTTACCCCTGGCCGCGAGCCCCTGGCCCGGGGGCACCCCGGTAACCTTCTGCACAATCCCTCGAACTCCTGAGGCCCAGAACCACCACCAGGAGGCCCAATTGAACCATCTCAAACATTTATCTTTCAAACTACTAACTCCCCCGGGACCCTTTCACATGCCTCCCCCTTATCAGAATCCCACCCACCAAGCGTTTAAAAGAGGGCGGGCGGGACCTTCTTCTCGCTTCTACACACCGACTGGTGAGTACCCTTCCCCCCTGGGGCACCCCCCTATATACACTCCTCCCCCTCCCCTCCAGATGACCTCCCTTTCACCCCACTCTCGAGCCACCTGCTACTGTCCCTTAAAGGAGCAGCAGCCATTTAACCCTTTAACCCCCATTCCCTTGAAATATACCGTATTTATCGGGGTATACCACGCATCGGCCTATAACACGCACCCTCATTTTACCAAGGATATTTGGGTAAAAAAAGTTTTTTACCCAAATATCCATGAAAAAATGAGGGTGTGTGTGTGTGCATGTATACCCCGATATACCCCCAGGAAAGGCAGGGGGAGAGAGGCCGTCGCTGCCCGCTTCTCTCCCCCTGCCTTTCCTGGGGTCTAGAGCGCTGCTGTCGGCCCTTTTCACCCCCTGGTTATCGGCGCCGCTGCCCGTTCTGTCCCCCTGACTATCGGTGCCGGCGCCGATAGCCAGGGGGAGAGAAGCGGCGCCGACAGCCAGGGGGAGAGAAGGGGCAGCGGCACCCATTGCCGGCGCCGCTGCCCCGTTGCCTCCCCCCATCCCCGGTGGCATAATTACCTGAGTCCGGTCCGCGCTGCTCCAGGCCTCCGTCGTGCGTCCCCAGTGTCGATGCTATGCACGGCGCGGCGCTCTGACGTCATGCCAGGGGGTGAAAAGGGCCGACAGCAGCTCTCTAGACCCCAGGAAAGGCAGGGGGAGAGAAGCGGGCAGCGACGGCCTCTCCCCCCCTGCCTTTCCTGGGGGTGTATCGGCGTATAACACGCACACAGACTTTAGGCTAAAAATTTTAGCCTAAAAAGTGCGTGTTATACGCCGATAAATACGGTACCTCTAACCACATTACCCCTTACTAACATCTGGGAGGGCCACTAAAACCCCCGTCAAGGCGCCACTACGCCAGGGGTTCCCCCGCTCCGTTTGCTCCCATTTGTACTGCAGCACAGACTGTGTGTACTACATCGCTCCCCTTACTCCTGTTCGACCCATTAGCCTTATATATCTTAATAACCACACGGACAACTGATATCTTTTAGTGGACGTGGGGGTCGGCCACAGCTTTATTCCTTTAACCTTTTAACCAGAAATAACTTTAACTATCAACCTCCATAGGTTGACTACCAAGAGGAAGCAACCAGCCAGCTGCCGGCCTAAGCCGACGGGCATAAAAGCCTTCCACCTTTTCTTATTCCGATCTCATATCTCCTGTACCGCCAGCTGTGACTTCACAAACACAAAAGAATAATACATGCAGACAGAAATTACAAACAACGTCTCTTAATAATTTTTTTTTTTATTATATATATATTTTGTATTTTTATTTTATTTATTTAATTTTTTTTTATAACAGGGGGTTACAAATAAGCACCACAGCAAAGAATTAACAACCAGAGAAAAATTGGGCGGGAGGGCGGGGCTTTCTCCCTGGCGCTGAAACCGGTAACAGAAAGTGGGAGGGGGGGATCCCCTCCTTAAATAACCAGCAAGCCCACCCTCTCTGCCACCATCCGGTCTCCTCATTGGCTATCCATCTGCCTATCGGGACCAATCTCCCTCTCATACCTGTAATGGGGCTCACCTTAACACCTTCCTAACCTCCTACCATAGACCACACAGTCTGTGGCACCTAGCCCTAGGCGGCCCGGTGCCCACCAGACTGTACTACATCGCTCCCCTTACTCCTGTTCGACCCATTAGCCTTATATATCTTAATAACCACACGGACAACTGATATCTTTTAGTGGACGTGGGGGTCGGCCACAGCTTTATTCCTTTAACCTTTTAACCAGAAATAACTTTAACTATCAACCTCCATAGGTTGACTACCAAGAGGAAGCAACCAGCCAGCTGCCGGCCTAAGCCGACGGGCATAAAAGCCTTCCACCTTTTCTTATTCCGATCTCATATGTCCTGTACCACCACAGGAGAAGCACAGTCTCAAACTGAGCTCCGACCCCCACCCAAAATATATAACGCCTGTTCTATGCCATCTTGAAGGCCCGATAAGAAGATGTCTAAGCCAATATCATTTAGATGTACCCCGTCCTGACTCATGAGATGTCTATTGTCCCCTTCTAGTTGCCTGTGCCTAACAACCACACCAGACCTAACTCTAACAAAACGAGACATACGGGAGTTAACGGTTCTGCGAGCCCTCTCAATACCAACCGCATCCCGATCCTCTTGCCAAGTTACACGGGGCACGATCTCCGACCAAACCAGTAAGACCTCAGAAAAGATGGAAACCATCCTGTCAATGTCAAATCTCATAAGGACAATAAGCTCCGGAACCCTTAGAGAGCGGAGATCGTTACCCCCTGCATGAACCACCAGGATCACTGGCCCACGAGAAACACTAGCAATCTGAAAGGATTCCATGAGAACACGTGACCAGGGGAGCCCCCCGATCCCCCGCCAATGCACCTCCACCTGAAATCCCAAGGACCTACCGCCCTGTCTGCAGATCGCCCTCTGTGCAGCACGATGTATATAACAGTGGCCCACGATGTGCACCACAGGAGATCGAGGACCTAGAAAAAGAAAATTGTTAAAACAGCAGTTTAGGTCTCACATACCCCGCATAACATCCAAACTTCCAACGCCCAATCCTCTGAATATCACCAGCAGGCAGACCCGCCCTAGCTGCCTCCGTGGCAGCCCCAATCCTAAAGGAATGCGTACCGTACTCCCCAGGGGAGGCACCCAACACAGTCAAACAACGCTTGAACACAGAGTTAAACTGAAAACGGGTAAGGGGGGTCCCAGAGGAATGGACCAAAAATTTCTCACCCCCCGACCTAATCTTCAAAAATTCCGCCACCAATGCCACTGGGCATACTGAACCCCCAATCGCCCCAAGGCGCAACCAACAACCCTCACCCAGCTGATCAGTCTTAGACCTCCTTATTCTCAATTGTACCACCCCATTAGTCAACAAAACATCTGTCACGATGCCGGCTGGCAGGAGGTGGATCCTCTGTGCCAGAGAGGGATTGGCGTGGACCGTGCTAGTGGACCGGTTCTAAGTCACTACTGGTTTTCACCAGAGCCCGCCGCAAAGCGGGATGGTCTTGCTGCGGCGGTAGTGACCAGGTCGTATCCACTAGCAACGGCTCAACCTCTCTGACTGCTGAAGATAGGCGCGGTACAAGGGAGTAGACAGAAGCAAAGTCGGACGTAGCAGAAGGTCGGGGGCAGGCGGCAAGGTTCGTAGTCAGGGTGGATAGCAGAAGTTCTGGTACACAGGCTTTAGACACACAAAACGCTTTCACTAGGCACAAGGGCAACAAGATCCGGCAAGGAAGTGCAAGGGAGGAGATCAGATATAGCCAGGGAGCAGGTGGAAGCCAATTAAGCTAATTGGGCCAGGCACCAATCATTGGTGCACTGGCCCTTTAAGTCTCAGGGAGCTGGCGCGCGCGCGCCCTAGAGAGCGGAGCCGCGCGCGCCAGCACATGACAGCAGGGGACGGGAACGGGTAAGTGACCTGGGATGCGATTCGCGAGCGGGCGCGTCCCGCTGTGCGAATCGCATCCCCGACGGCCATGACAGTGCAGCGCTCCCGGTCAGCGGGACCGACCGGGGCGCTGCGGAGAGAGAGACGCCGTACGCGCTCCGGGGAGGAGCGGGGACCCGGAGCGCTAGGCGTAACAGTACCCCCCCCCTTAGGTCTCCCCTTCTCTTTGTCCGGTAACTGCCTCCCCTGGGATGAGGACACCGGGAAAGGATGGAGGGATTCCTCAACGGCAGGCAGAACAGCAGGAGTGGGAATGGGGAGGGAGGGCAGAGGGCGAGGCCTGGCACGGGGCAGTGTGACACCAGGACGAGGGCCATGAGGAGGCACCGAGGCTTGCCTGACTGGACTGGGAGGGGGGGAGAGGCACTTCTTAAGGCAGGCAGAGTCCATAACGACCTTAGGGAGACCAGATACAGGAGGAACCACAGGGTCACGGCAGGGAGTACTGGGAACCGGTTTAAGGCAGTCCTTGAAGCAAGAGGTACCCCAGCTCTTGATCTCCCCTGTGGACCAATCCAGGGTTGGGGAATGGTGTTGAAGCCAGGGTAGACCAAGGAGAATTTCGGAAGTGCAATTGGAGAGGACCAAAAATTCAATTTTCTCGTGATGAGGTCCGATGCACATTAGGAGGGGCTCCGTGCGGTAACGCACGGTGCAATCCAACCTGGCTCCGTTGACCGCGGAAATGTGGAGTGGCTTGACAAGACGGGTCATCGGGATGCGGAATTTATTCACCAAGGACTCCCGAATAAAATTCCCAGAGGCACCAGAGTACAGGCAGGCCACGGCTGAGAGGGAAGAGCTGGCTGAAGTAGAAATCCGTACAGGCACCGTGAGACGTGGAGAAGCCGACTTAGCATCAAGAGACGCCACACCCACGAGAGCTGGGTGCGAGCGTGCGTTTCCCAGACGTGGAGGACGGATAGGGCAGTCCACCAAAAAATGTTCGGTACTGGCACAGTACAGACAAAGATTCTCTTCCTTACGGCGATTCCTCTCTTCCAGGGTCAGGCGAGACCGATCCACTTGCATGGCCTCCTCGGCGGGAGGCCTAGGCGCAGATTGCAATGGAGACTGTGGGAGAGGTGTCCAGAGATCTAAGTCTTTTTCCTGGCGGAGCTCTTGATGCCTCTCAGAAAAACGCATGTCAATGCGAGTGGCTAGATGAATGAGTTCATGCAGGTTAGCAGGAGTTTCTCGTGCGGCCAGAACATCTTTAATGTTGCTGGATAGGCCTTTTTTAAAGGTCGCGCAAAGGGCCTCATTATTCCAGGATAGTTCAGAAGCAAGAGTACGGAATTGTATGGCGTACTCGCCAACGGAAGAATTACCCTGGACCAGGTTCAGCAGGGCAGTCTCAGCAGAAGAGGCTCGGGCAGGTTCCTCAAAGACACTTCGAATTTCCGAGAAGAAGGAGTGTACAGAGGCAGTGACGGGGTCATTGCGGTCCCAGAGCGGTGTGGCCCATGACAGGGCTTTACCAGACAGAAGGCTGACTACGAAAGCCACCTTAGACCTTTCAGTAGGAAACTGGTCCAACATCATCTCCAAGTGCAGGGAACATTGCGAAAGAAAGCCACGGCAAAACTTAGAGTCCCCATTAAATTTGTCCGGCAAGGACAGGCGGAGGCTAGGAGTGGCCACTCGCTGCGGAAGGGGTGCAGGAGCTGGCGGAGGAGATGATTGCTGTTGAAGTTGCGACTGAAGTTGGTGCACAATGGTGGACACTTCCGACAGCTGGTGGGTTAGATGGGCGATCTGTCGGGATTGCTGGGCGACCACCGTGGTGATATCAGAGATATAAGGCAGAGGAACTTCAGCGGGATCCATGGCCGGATCTACTGTCACGATGCCGGCTGGCAGGAGGTGGATCCTCTGTGCCAGAGAGGGATTGGCGTGGACCGTGCTAGTGGACCGGTTCTAAGTCACTACTGGTTTTCACCAGAGCCCGCCGCAAAGCGGGATGGTCTTGCTGCGGCGGTAGTGACCAGGTCGTATCCACTAGCAACGGCTCAACCTCTCTGACTGCTGAAGATAGGCGCGGTACAAGGGAGTGGACAGAAGCAAAGTCGGACGTAGCAGAAGGTCGGGGGCAGGCGGCAAGGTTCGTAGTCAGGGTGGATAGCAGAAGTTCTGGTACACAGGCTTTAGACACACAAAATGCTTTCACTAGGCACAAGGGCAACAAGATCCGGCAAGGAAGTGCAAGGGAGGAGATCAGATATAGCCAGGGAGCAGGTGGAAGCCAATTAAGCTAATTGGGCCAGGCACCAATCATTGGTGCACTGGCCCTTTAAGTCTCAGGGAGCTGGCGCGCGCGCCCTAGAGAGCGGAGCCGCGTGCGCCAGCACATAACAGCAGGGGACGGGAACGGGTAAGTGACCTGGGATGCGATTCGCGAGCGGGCGCGTCCCGCTGTGCAAATCGCATCCCCGACGGCCATGACAGTGCAGCGCTCCCGGTCAGCGGGACCGACCGGGGCGCTGCGGAGAGAGAGACGCCGTACGCGCTCCGGGAAGGAGCGGGGACCCGGAGCGCTAGGCGTAACAACATCGTCCCGAAACAAACCCCCAGCAGCCCCGGCCGAGGCTGGAACCAACTCTCCCACTCTCAGTGCCCCAAAAAACGCCAGGCAAAAAGCGGTAGAAAAAAGAGTCCCCTCATATGGAGAAGAGCAGACCTCCACAGTGGTATAAAACTAAAGCCTCCAACAAAGCAAAAGAAACCGGGCGCCTGCTGTCCTTTCGCACTTGCACCTTCCTCCACCCCTTCAAAGCCTGCTGAATGCTAAAATGCATGTAATTTTGGATGAAAACCAACACCCCCCAAACGGCGCCTAGCAACCGCCACAGAATAACCCGCCCGCTGCAAACCCAACAAGTAATCCACCGTGACCTGAAAACGAATAGCACAGCTAGCAGTAAAATCCCGTCCACCCGCCGAAAACACCCAGTCCCTCCATGCCTTACCATGATTAGCCCATGTCGCTGGTGCAACAGATGAAGAGATCAATGGCAACAGGCTCATAACACCAGGGTCCACAGGAACGGCGGGCAAGGTCGGCCCTCCAGGGCCGCCCCCGGACACAGCTTGCGAAATTCCTGTAAACGAGAACGAGACAATAAGTCAGCTTGTACATTCTCTACCCCGGGAACATGACGAGAGCGAAACCAAATATTGTAGTCCAAACATCTCAGTACCAAATGCCGAAGAAGGGACAGTACCGGAAGAGATGAGGAGGACAACCCATTAATACAGTGAACCACACTAATGTTATCTGTCCAAAAACACACCTTACGATCCCTGAGCTCCTCCCCCCAAAGCTCCACCGCCACCACAATGGGAAAAAGCTCAAGAAGTGTAAGGTTGCGACACAACCCCTCCGCCTCCCACTCCTGAGGCCAAGTTCCGGCACTCCAGTCATTCCCCAATATAGCCCTATAACCCACCAATCCAGCCGCATCCGTGAACAATGACAGCTCCTTGTTACAAGTTTCCTCAGCCTGAAAACAAGTGCGACCGTTATAGCGGCGCAAAAATTGGCGCCACACCAACAAATCCGCCTTGAGGGTAGCAGTCAAAAGAATACGATGTTCAGGTCTCCTGACTCCCTTTGTGGCCAATGACAGCCGCCGGGAAAAAACCCGACCCATCGGCATGATACGACATGCGAAAACCAGGAGACCCAACAGCGATTGCATCTGACGCAACGTAACCTTCTGAGCTACAGTGAAACCTTCAATCAAACCCAACAATTTCTCCAGTTTGTCCGCCGGCAACCTAAAAACCATTGTAAGGGAATCAATGTCAATGCCCAGAAAGGAAAGCGTGGTGTCCGGCCCCTCCGTCTTTTCAACGGAAAGAGGAACACCAAACCTACTCATCAGGTTGCAAAAAGAATCCAACAAAATTCGACATCGGGAGGATCCGCCTGGGGCAACAAACAGGAAATCATCCAAATAATGGATAATCGACCGACAACCCGTTTCACATCGCACCACCCATTCCAAAAATGTACTAAACATCTCAAAATAGTGGCACGATATGGAATAGCCCATCGGCAAACAGGTGTCATAATAAAACAGGCCGTCCACACAGCAACCCAGAAGATAGTAACAATCCAAGTGAACCGGCAGCAGCCGAAAAGCGGATTCAATATCCGACTTAGCCATAAGGGCCCCCCGCCCAGCTTTTCTCACCAGCAGCACCGCCCTATCGAAGGAACATAGGAAACCGACGCCTCCTCTTTCGAGATGCCGTCGTTCACCGATGCACCCCTCGGATACGACAGATGGTGAATCAGCCGAAACTTACCGCTGTCCTTCTTTGGAACAACACCCAAGGGAGAGACCCTTAAATTTTCAAAGGGCAGAAAAGAGAAAGGGCCCTCAATCCGACCCAAATTCACTTCTCTACTGACCTTATCCCGTAGAGCCTGCGGAAACTGCCTAGACGACTGCAAATTATCAGCAAATTGAGGAAAAGCTGAAGGGACAAAAGGTATGAAAAACCCATACAAAAAACCAATGCGCAACTGCTCTGCCTCAGATCTATTGGGGTAGCACCCTAGCCAGGGTAACATCTCTTCCACGCTCACTGGAGTATTTTCCATCACTGGGAGTTGCGCCTTTTTGCACCGGCTTGACATTGCGGGAACATCGTATCGCACCATGGGCGCCCCCACAAGTGGAGCACTCATGTTTAAATTTGCAAAGGCCGAAAAACTTGCAATGGCCCTCGTTGAAGAGCCAGCAAGTTCCAGGCCGTTTGGAGGCCACAGCCCCCTGCTGACCGACAGAGGAGGCAATGGCCCCCCCGAGAAATGGAGACTGCTTTTGCGCCATCATAAGCCTAAGCCATACATCAGTCGCTTTGCAACCCCAACCCACATCCGGCTGCAGCGCTAAACGCCTCCGGAACTCCTCATCATACCTCCACCATGCGCTACCACCATGCGACTAAAACGCATTGTAAACTGAATCGAGGTAGATGAACAGCTCCGAACAGCGCTCTGGGTGCTTCTCGCCCATAATACTACCCAATACCGCGAAAGCCTGCAGCCAATTACCTATTGTCTTAGCTACGCAGGGCCTACGATCTGGAACTTTATCCCCAAAAGGCTTGCGCTCTTTCTCAATAGTGTGCTGATCTACAGACACCAAAGACCAAATGTCAATATAATTATTGGCCCAAATTTTTTGCTTGATCTCCTCACTAACATGAGTTCCTAAAGGACTAATGCCGCAAAAATATGACTCTTTGTGAACACTCGCTCTCGGCGGAGACGGAGCCCGTTTATTCGGAAGGGGCGTTCCCGTCCCCTGTGAACCAGGCTCCAGCTGCGCCAATAAGGCCTTAACCCCTTAAGGACTCAGGGTTTTTCCGTTTTTGCACTTTCGTTTTTTCCTCCTTACCTTTTAAAAATCATAACCCTTTCAATTTTCCACCTAAAAATCCATATTATGGCTTATTTTTTGCGTCGCCAATTCTACTTTGCAGTGACATTAGTCATTTTACCCAAAAATGCACGGTGAAACGGAAAAAAAAATCATTGTGCGACAAAATCGAAAAAAAACGCCATTTTGTAACTTTTGGGGGCTTTCGTTTCTACGCAGTGCATATTTCGGTAAAAATTACACCTTATCATTATTCTGTAGGTCCATACGGTTAAAATGATACCCTACTTTTATAGGTTTGATTTTGTCGCACTTCTGGAAAAAATCATAACTACATGCAGGAAAATTTGTACGTTTAAAAATGTCATCTTCTGACCCCTATAACTTTTTTATTTTTCCACGTATGGGGTGGTCTGAGGACTCATTTTTTGCGCTGTGATCTGAAGTTTTTATCGGTATGATTTTTGTTTTGATCGGACTTTTTGATCACTTTTTATTCATTTTTTAATGATATAAAAAGTGACCAAAATATGCTTTTTTGGACTTTGGAATTTTTTTGCGCATACGCCATTGACCGTACGGCTTAATTAATGATATATTTTTATAGTTCGGACATTTACGCACGCGGCGATACCACATATGTTTATTTATTTTATTTTTTTACACTGTTTTATTTTTTTTATGGGAAAAGGGGGGTGATTCAAACTTTTATTAGGGAAGGGGTTAAATGACCTTTATTAACACTTTTTTTTTACATTTTTTTTGCAGTGTTATAGGTCCCATAGGGACCTATAACACTGCACACACTGATCTCTAATACTGATCATTATTATCCCATAGGGACCTATAACACTGCACACACTGATCTCTAATGCTGATCACTGGCGTGCATTAACACGCCTGTGATCAGCATTATCGGCGCTTGACTGCTCCTGCCTGGATCTCAGGCACGGAGCAGTCATTCGTCGATCGGACACCGGGGAGGCAGGTAAGAGCCCTCCCGGTGTCCGATCAGCTGTTCGGGATGCCGCGATTTCACCGCGGCGGTCCCGAACAGCCCGACTGAGCAGCTGGGTCACTTTCACTTTCACTTTAGAAGCGGCGGTCAGCTTTGACCGCCGCTTCTAAAGGGTTAATACCGCACATCGCCGCGATCGGCGATGTGTGGTATTAGCCGCGGGTCCCGGCCGTTGATTAGCGCCGGGACCGACGCGATATGATGCGGGATCGCGGCGCGATCCCGCTTCATATCGCGGGAGCCGGCGCAGGACGTAAATATACGTCCTGCGTCGTTAAGGGGTTAAGGGCCGACACTAAAACCTGCGGCCTATCCCCACTACCCCAAGCCCCGACATAATCAAACTCACCAGCCGTTGAAGACGAAGGCGGGGGCATCTCGCTGGAAACAGCAGGAGTCAACTGAACTGAAGGACCATTCACCGGAGGAGAGGGAACCACTGCAGGTAACGGCAAGGACACCGTCGGAGCAGGAGGAGGCGGAGCAACTACGGCTCTGCTGGCCGCGCCGGACTGACTGTCCGCGCGGGAAGGCTGCCTAGAACGCCTATATGATCCTGAGCATCCCGTATATATATATATATATTTTTTTTTTTTTTGCCGTCCATTTTTTTATTACAACGAACAATTGGTCACGCAAAAAACAAGCCCTCACGTGGGTCTGTGGATGTAAAAATAAAAGAGTTATGGCCCTTAGAAGGCGAGGAGGGAAAAGCGAAAATGCAAATATAAAACTGTGTTCTCAAGGGGTTAATCTCTTCCTTTATTTTCCTTACAACAAGTCTAGTCAAAATGTGTTACACATGACACAAGGATGTTACAGATACATCAAATCGTCTGTCAAAACTGTGAGGGACAACATTCTGTATCAGTGTTTTCCAAACAGTATGTCTTTAGCTATTGCAAAACTACAACTCCCAGCATGCCCGGACAGCCGTTGGCTGTCCGGGCATGCTGGGAGTTGTAATTTTGCAAGAGCTAGAGATGCACTGTTTGAAAAACACTGTTCTACCTTCGTGATAGCACCCAGTATCCTATAAGTTGACTATGCTTCAAAGTGGAGAATTTATTTCCCATTATTATGTCCTGTGATGAAATTCCTAAAAGTGCTGAGAAACACGCCGAGACTTTTCCCATTCACAGAAAGGCAAAGGAATTATACTTTTTGACAGGCTGAGTCAGCAGGCATCTCGTATCACAAACAGGGCAAAGGCATTTAAGTGGATAATCCTGATTAACTAGGAAAGTTACGAAAACATGAATCTAGCCTGCTGCGGCATGCATCCACGTTATCTAAATACTCTAGAGTTCAGAGAATACCAAGAGAATTATGTAGTACGTTGTGTGGTATCACCCAGTGGTCAACTAATTCACTGATTTACAGGAGGAACAACTGAGGAATTGCACAATGGAGAGTTCTAAAAAAAAAAAGCAATGCTCCTGCTCTTTAAAGGGGTACTCCGGATGAAAAAAAAAACAACTTCTTAAATCATTACTTCTATTAAAAAAATATTAATCCTTCCAATAATTATCAGCTGCTGAAGTTGAGTTGTTCTTTTCTGTCTGGCAACAGTGCTCTCTGCTGACATCTCTGCTTGTCTCGGGAACTGCACAGAGGTTTGCTATGGGGATTTGCTACTACTCTGTACAGTTCCCGAGACAGGTGTCATCAGAGAGCACTTAGACAGAAAAGAACAACTCAACTTCAGCAGATCATAAGTACTGAAAGGATTAAGATTTTTTTAATAGAAGTAATTTACAAATCTCCAATAATATAAAGTAGAGAAAAGATGGTGGCTATGGCACCTAACGGTCTATTAAACAATGCAATGAATAGAATTATAAGAGGTCCCACAATTATCCCAAAAAATGTATAGTGGTAGTCCATATACATGAAGAATGTCCTGCGTAACAGTGGTGCCTGGACAGAATAAATGCAGTACAAAAAATGCCAGTAATAAAGAAAAGGGGTCCGGCAACTCACAGTAAGACGCTAGCTGCTAGTCGACACGAGGTCCGTCCATGGGGCAGGAGAAGGTGAGGGAAGCTCAGGAGGCGATTAACCGGTTGATTTCATGCACATGCACGAAATCAACCGGTTAATCGCCTCCTGAGCTTCCCTCCCCTTCTCCTGCCCCATGGACGGACCTCGTGTCGACTAGCAGCTAGCGTCTTACTGTGAGTTGCCGGACCCCTTTTCTTTATTACTGGCATAATTTTCAAATCTCTTTAACTTTCTGGAGCCAGTTGATTTCTCCTGGATAACCCCTTTAATCCTTCCAGTACTTATTAGATGCTGTATACTAAGTAAGTACCGTATTTTTCGCCGTATAAGACGCACTTTTTCTTCCCCAAAACTGGGGGGAAAAAGTCGGTGCGTCTTATTCGGCGAATACACCCCTATCGCGGCGGTCCCTGCGGCCGTCAACGGCCAGGACCCGAGGCTAATACAGGACATCACCCATCACGGTGGTGCCCTGTATTAACCCTTCAGACGCTGCGATCAAAGCTGACCGCCGCGTCTGAAGGGAAAGTGACACTAACCCGGTTGTTCAGTGGGGCTGTTCGGGACCGACGCGATTTCACCGCGGCGGTCCCGAACAGCCCGACTAAATAGCTGGGTTAGTGCTTACAGGACACCGGGAGGGACCTCACCTGCCTCCTCGGTGTCTTCTCCGTTCAGGGATCCCCTGTATGTCGGCGCTCTCCTTCCTCGTCATCACGTCGTCGCGTACGTGCGTTGGCGTGCGTAACGACGTGATGGCGGCGACAAGGAGAGCGAGGATACCCGGCCGGCAGCAGAGACGTTCCGGAGCGATGGGGACACGGCGACAGCGATAGAGCGACATCCAGGGCAGAGGTGATGGGTCCGGAGCGGCGGGGACACGTGAGTATTACCTCCTCCTGCAGTGGTCTTCAATCTGCGGACCTCCAGATGTTGCAAAACTACAACTCCCAGCATGCCCGGACAGCCAACGGCTGTCCGGGCATGCTGGGAGTTGTAGTTTTGCAACATCTGGAGGTCCGCAGGTTGAAGACCACTATTGGGTTCAAAATCTTTAATTTTTTAGATTTTGCACCTAAAAATAGGGTGCGTCTTATACGCCGGTGCATCCTATAGGACGAAAAATACGGTAAGTTGTGTAGTTCTTTCCAGTGTGATCACAGTGCTCTCTGCTGACACCTCTGTCCATGTCAGGAACTGTCTGGAGCAGGAGAGGTTTGCTATGGGGATTTGCTACTATTCGGAACAGTTCCTGACACAGACAGAGGTGGCAGCAAAGTGCACTGTGGTCAGACTGGAGAGAACGACACAACAGCTACAGTATACAGCATCTGATAAGTAGAGGAGGTGAAGGAGAGAAGGTGTCTGACATAAGGAATTGGAAGAAGGGCTAGTGGAATGAGGGAGTAGGCTGGGAGGAAGTTTGGGCAATAGAGTGAAGGTGGGAAAGGATTGGGCCCAGTCTTGTGGGAAAGGGGCTGAGCCTGGGGGAGGGAAAAAGACTGGGGAATGAAATGGGACTCTGGCTGGTGGGGGGAACAGAACTGGTGCTGGGGAGAGGCCACAGGAATGGGGTGGGGAAGGGTCATAGGACTGGGGCGGGGTGGGGGGGATATTAGACTGGGGCGGGTGAGGGTCATAGGACTGGGGTCGGGGGGGGGGTTTGAGAGATATAGGACTGGGGCTGGGACAGGTACTAGGATGTGGGGGGTGGGCAGAGGATTTCTCAGAGCTTCTAAACTCGTACTGTTGATCAATGTTCATATGGTCCATGTCAGGGAGCAAATTTTAGAAAACCCAAGATGGAGAGAAGGGGGACTCTGTCCCTTCCTGTCATGAAAGCAGATAGATGATCATTCCCCTCCTTATATCAAATCATGAGTTGTTCCATTGTTATCAAGGCGTCTCTCAACACCCTGACAAGATCATCAAACTTTGACTTGGCACCACGTCTTCTACCAAACCTCCCCGTCTGCAACAGCTCCCCAAAAGTGGCAGCAATGTGTGGCTGAGCCTCTCCGGGTGAAAAGGTTCCTGATACGGGAACATCTTGAGATTAATCACCAGCACTAGACAGACTGCTTCCCGGTGTTACCTCTCTCTCTCTCTCTCTCTCTCTCTCTCTCTCTCCAGAACCACACTAGCCACTGGTTCGTAAAGACAGACTGTCCTTAAAAAAAATAAAAAAATTAATTTGTTTGCTTCTACAACTTGTAAAGAGTTAGTCATGAGTTTGTAGAGAAACAGCAAAAAACCTGTATAATTAAAAGAAAAAAAAAACAATAAAAAAAAAACAACTTACTGCCTGAGCTGGAATGACCACTTGAGAAATTGGAGGTGGGCGGCATAGTGGTATGCGGTGGGTTGGTGACCCCCGAAGCCACATGACCTTGAAGCCTCTTCCTTCTGGTCCCTCATAAACCTGTATCAAATTGACCTCCAGCATCTCTCAATTTGATTTGCTAAAAAAACAAAAAAAAAAGCATTTTTTTTAATTAATTCAAGACATATTCAACATTCTAGCCAAAAAAAAAAGAAGGAAAAACCTGTTGAAAAAATATAGATACCAGCTTCATGTTTTTTTTTAATAAGGACAAGTCTTCCCAGCCATTATCTAGATTCCGGAATATGTCATCCTATAGCTGCCTGGTTATGACGTGGTTAAAGTGTTGGGCGTGGGATTGGTCCCAGAGTGGCGCCCTTTCGTGCATCATCTTAATGAGGAGTTTGTTGTTTATCACAAGGTCTACTCCTTCTTCCTCCTCCTCCTCCTTATTTTGATGACGCTCAGAACCACAAAATGAGAATTTTTTTTTTCAAAATCAACTGGTGCCAGAAAGTTAAACAGATTTGCAAATTACTTCTATTTAAAAATCTGAATCCTTCCAGTACATATCAGCTGCTGTATGCTCCAGAGGAAGTTGTCTAGTTCTTTCCAGTCTGACTTCACTGCTTTCTGCTGACACCTCTGTTTGTGTCAGGAGCAAATCCTCATAGAAAACCCCTTTAACCCGTTAAGGATGTAGAGCGTATGGGTACTGTAGAGAGTATGGGTACTCCCTTGCGTCCTGGTAGCTAAGGACGCAGGGCGTACCTGCACACCCTGGTCCCTTTGAAGCAGGCTCACAAGCTCAGAGTGCTTAATATGCAGTGGGTCCTGACTGCTATCAGCAGCCAGGACCCAGAGTTGATGCCAGACACTGCCGATCGGACCGATGCCCGGCATTAATCCTTTAGACACCGCAATAAAATATGATCACAGCATCTAAAATGTAAAAAAAAAATCCCGGCAGCTCAGCAGAGCTGGTCTGGACCATCCTGCCTCCTCATCGTCCAATTGGTGCAAAATAAATAAAACAACAAAAAAATATTGTAATTGCATTTATTTGCATTTATTTTTCATTTCACCCCACATATATTATTTTATTATTCTTTTTATTTATTTATTTATTTTTGAAATAAAAGGTAAAATAAAGGGGCCATTAAAACTTTTACAGCGTGTCCCAGTATTTATTAAAACATAAAAAAAAGTAAAAATTAAGGGCCCTTAGAAGGCAAGGGTGGCATAAAAAGATAAGTTGTTCTTTCAGAGGTTGATGACGTGATGCTTAAGAAGGCAGCTGGTATTTGACTATAACTTTGTCACTTGCGATGACGTTGCCAATGTGATTGCTGTGTAGATTTTATCACATTTAGATTGTTCCGTGTGTTCTTTTAGGGTTGAATGTGATACGGCCCCTATCAACCCAATGTTCCTTAGACCGCACCTTAGCCTCATAGTCTTGCCAGGCAGCTTTTTAGAGAATGTGCTTGCGTTTCCAAGCATGCCATGTCACATATCTCCTAAGTACCCATGTATGTACGCCCCAGGCATTGGCTCATACCCATATCCTTTTTTAACGATTTGTTGGCTGTGCCTTTTAGCTCATGGCTGACTGGTGTTTGACTTCACGGGACTCTATAAACTATAAGTAAATATGAGATAAGAACAATATTTTTGTTCAGCTTTTCCTTCAGTCTCCAAATTTATGTAATCTGAAACAGCTATCCCCAACCCAGTCCTCTAGGCCCATCAACATTCTGGGTATTATTAGTTACTCCATTGGGATAGGCTGCAGTCATATTCATTGGAACCAAGAGACTCTGGTTTTTGGAACTTCTTAAAGGGATTTGTGGTGATACGGGGGGCTAGGAATACCTTATAACTTTGTGACGCCAGGGCACCTATAGCCTATACATAGTCCAAGTTTGGAGACAGATGTCTGATTGTGTGGGACCCCCCATGATCTCCGTGCAGCACCCAGTATTCTGTGCTGGATGCTGCTCCAGTCTCGGAAACGTTGAGTGCTGCATGGAGATCGCGGGGGGAGATCGCAGCGGTGGGACCCCCACGATCAGACATCTTATCCCCTATCCTTTGGATAGGGGATAAGATGTCTAAGGCAGAATTCTCCTTTGAATGTGTTGTTCAATCATTAAAGAGGTAATCTGGGGAACGAAACCTATCCCTTTCGCAGGATAGGGGATAGGTGTCTGATTGGGGGGCTTTCAACCGCAATCTCCTGTACGGGTTTGGCTACTCACCAGCCCCCAGAACATTCCGGCCACCTCCTCTTTCGGAGAAAAGCAGGAGTGACACCCGCCTATTGGCTCACTGGGCAATCACTCTTGCTCATTTCCAAAGGTGGGGACCTAGGAGAATGCTCAGGAGAGTGCTTCGGAAAAAGTTTAAATTGAGCAGTGGAGCTGGGCTTAGTACAGCAGAAACCCCTGATAGGTTTTGATCTTCGGAGTATCCCTTTTAAAACCTATCAATGGGGTATAACTGTTTTGATCCATCAAAGGTATTCATGTGTTGATTAGGGGAAGATGTAAGCCGCAGTCAAACTTCTCTGGTGCCGTTTTATCCCTCCCTGAACAGAAGGAGAGCAGTAAAAATCCAGCATGCCCGACCCTTATCTCTACCACATCATCATCAGGGGGCCACTGTACACCTTACACAGTCGGCTGAACCAAATGACCATGACATTAGTATAAAGTGTGCGGGTGTCTTTAGAGTTAAAGTGATGCTGAGTTTAAATTCTATCTCGGTTGTCAGGAATGGTACATTTTTGGTTATCTACTTTTCAATTTTGTGCGTGCCTTGTGGCTGAGTAGAGTCTACCCGTATGGTTCTTTAAAGGGATACTCCGCCCCTAGACATCTTATCCCCTATCCTGTGCACCGGATGTCTTAGCTGCGGTACCCCAGACATCCGATGCACAGAGCAAACTTCGCTCCATGCTGAATGCCTGGCGATGCTGGGCGGATGCTCAAAACGTCACGGTCACGCCCCGCTTGTGATGTCACGGCCATGCCCCCTCAATGCAAGTCTATGGGAGGGGGGGTGACGGCCACCACGTCCCCTCCCATAGACTTGCATTGAGGCAGAGAGGCCATGACATCATGAGTGGGCGTGACCGTGACGTCACGAGGCTCCAGAGCGGCACCCGACGCTCTAAACAAACGCCGAGTGCGGCCCCGCGATGCAATGACTACCTACCCAAATCCTGGCACATATTTTTAACTATGAATTCTCTGAACTGCGCGCGGTTTGGACAGCAAAAGATAGGTGACAGGTTCCCTTTAATGGTGGAAGTTTATTGAAAGAGTTTGGGTGACCATTCAGTCGTCATTACAAATCATACAATAAATTACAATCATACACAGCATGACGGTGCAATATACAGCACAGGTTCCCTACGCTATACACTATACCACATGCTGCACTAACATTTCGCTCCATCACGCATTATCAAAGAAACAAAGTAAAAAAAAAAGCAATGCATTACAATCTGTGATCGGGGAGGGGTATGGGGTAGACAGGTATTAGCACTTCTTCGAACCTATCCCTCGGTTACAGGGTGTGTCCAGTATAGAACACAACTAAAACTACTGTACTCTTCTTTCTTTCTCTGTGTCTCTTTTTGTTATATTTCCAGAGATAGTTCTCTGTCCTTCTCTCTTTATCTCTCTATGACCATTCCTGACACCCTCCATGACTGACTTTATCGCCCCCCTTCATCCTCGGCCCGACGTCACGCCTTACACTTGAAGACACTCTACATTCCTGCTCACATCTGACTCACACTCTGCTATTCACAAGATCTCGCAGTATGAGAGGATCCTTAGTTCTAGAGTATTGGGCTGGGCTCATTTTAGGTCTTCTAGAGGTTACTCCCTGTTAATATAGGTACACAGCTACAACTATATTTTTCTAGTTGTATTTTGAGCACCTGCTGCTTTTCCATTTTCAGACTCCATGTAAATACTGGGTTCGACTCTTGTCTCCCGATCCCTGTTGGAGTAGACAATAAGCCCCAGATCAGCATGATAGTGATGCCGATATCTATTATATGACGTATCTGGCCTTTAAAGGGGTACTCAGGACTGACATCATGACCCCCGCTGCCCGCACCCAGCGTTCCGAACAAAATGTTCCAAACGCTGGGGCAGCGGGGGTCGGGATGTCATGGCCACACCCCTCCTGAGGTTACGCCGTGTCCCCTCAATGCAAGTCTATTGGAGGGGGCGTGGCGGTCGCCACGCCCCCTCCCATAGACTTGCATTGAGGGGTGTGGTGTAACGTCACGAGGGGTGTGGCAGTGACATCACGACCCCCGCTGCCCGCACCCAGTGTTCTAAATGAGCTGCACAGAGATTGCGGGGGGTCCCAGCAGCAGGACCCCCGTGATCAGACATCTTATCTCCTATCCTTTGCATAGGGGATACGATGCCTAGGCGCGGAGTATCCCTTTAAATCATAACTGAAGTTACATTAGATCTTCCTAGACTATAATTATTGATTCCTAGTTGTGTCCTAGTTTTTCTGTTTTATGAAGGTGGAACCATGACCACAAATGTTTACCTGTCCAAATTGATTTGGCAACCGGAAACTTCTCATAATTCTTTCTATAGTACAATATCTGCAATACACATCCTACTCATGACTCCAAAAAGCACATATGGTAACCACTTATTAAAGGGGGAATGCGGACTCATACAGTTTCCTGTGCGTAGTACCTCATTGTGTTTCCTCGACTGAGCTCACATATAACTAGGCCATTCCAAGAATTCCAAGAAGAGTTTCAGTATCAGCAAGAAAGCCTAAGGTCTCCAGAGGTGTCAGACATTGACCTTATGAAAACATCCTTCTTGCGTCATTTCCTGCCAGTGGACAACAACAAAGCATGATGGGAATGAGGAAGACCTACATTTTATTTACTCTTTTATGTGGGCATGATAGTTGACACTTTTTTGGTGTCTCGGTGTGTGAAGGTGAGGTGAATGGGGCAGATGTTATAGCCCAGGGGCAGATGTTATTAACCCCTAAATGTTTGTGATGCCAGGGTGTGGTTTTCACGGTAACCACCCAAATGGTAGTAGCACTATCCCAAGGTTAGCCAGGGCAATAATAGTCCAAGACCAGATCAGGGTTAACGGTAGCTTTACTGAGGTAGACAGATGGAAATAGTCTTTACAGCTAGGCCAGGATCCCAGAGAGCTGGCCAGTAACACAGAAGGACCTCGCAGCTTGCTGGGACTTGTAGTGACTTGCACAGACTTTAGGACAGCCACGCTGACTATAATAGACTTGACTATAGACTTGACTTGACTGTAGGTAGTGACAGCAGAAAAAAATGACTTGACTTACTGGCATATGGCTGTAGGTAGGCTTGAGGCCTCCAGGTTTATGACGCACTAGCTCTGAGACGTCTGGTCTTTACTGTGCCTCAGCAGGAGTGTAATGGCTCCCCCTCTTATAAAAGGAGGCTGAGTCAGAAGCCCATAGGTCAAGCTGCAGGTCAGCTGGTGCTCTCTGGGTAACAAACACATCAGGTGAACACAATATCATGTGACTAACTCAAAGGTCCTTAAAGGTCCTTTTTGCATAACACACATAACACTATGCATAATATATATTACTATGGGGGAGACACTGCAGGAGAGCCCCTAGGACACAGAGGGACTCAACCTGACAGGGCCTAAGTCCTGTATGGGACTATATCCCGTATTGGGACATTACGGGACTATATCCCGTATTGGGACATCACACTGTTATATAGCCAACTTGAATAAAGTGGTAGTGTTTCAACTCTTCGTAGGGAGACACCTCCTGACGAAGAGTTGAAGCATGGGTCGTGGTGGTGGTGTGGTGTGCTCTCAGACCCCCCCCCCCCCCCCCCCCGGATGTCCCAGTTAGGTAAAGTACATTGTTATTGCTTTCCATTGGCACAATAGCATGCTGATTGGTGTTTATATGTCACGCATGCTTTGTCCTCCTATGTGGGGGATTATTTTTTGTGGGTGCTCCCCATCTTTGTTAGTGCTGTTGGGGTTGGTGCAGGGGTGGGTTGTTTTTATTGAGAGGTTATTTTGTTCAGTATGTAATTTTTAGAATAATAAAGTGTTTTATGTACAATTTATGTGTGTCAGTCGTAGGTTTTGTATGAAATCTAATAAGGCAGGCAGTTGTGGGTGAGGCAGAAACTTGGTTCAAGCTGCAGTAACTGTGCGTTAATCCCATTATCTGCAGCCAAACAAGCTAGGAGGCTTCTCTAAACCCCCTTTTACTCCTATGTCCGGCTGACGTTGTAGGGAGGATATCCACAACCTTCCAGACAATCACTGAATCCATGTTCTGTGGCACCTTCATGGGTTCCATCTCTCTTTTAACTTCCACCTTCTGTCCTTCAGTGGTTACAGGACACATTCATTTTATTCTTCCCATCACGTCAACAACCCGTGGCAGGAAACCCACCTTTCTCTACTCCTAGATACAAAACCTGAGAACTCAACATTGACTAAAAATACCCAAAACTGAGGACACTGTGTTGCACACTACCCTATGGGGGCAATTTATCAAAACCGGTCCAGAGGAAATGTTGCTGAGGTGCCAATAGCAACCAATCAGATTGTTTCTTTCATTTTCAAAGAGGCCTGTGAAAAATGAAAGAAGCGATCTGTTTGGTTGCTATTGGCAACTGCACCACTCTTTCTCTACACTGGTTTTAATAAATCTCCCCTTATGTGCCTAATTGGACTAAGAAAACAAAGGATATGGAAACAGTCCTACTAGGTAGTGGGGAGAGATGGAAGTAGTAGAGAATAATAGCAGAAATTTAAGAGTGAGAATCAAATATATTAACCCCTTAAGGACTCAGGGTTTTTCCGTTTTTGCACTTTCGTTTTTTCCTCCTTACTTTTTAAAAATCATAACCCTTTCAATTTTACACCTAAAAATCCATATTATGGCTTATTTTTTGCGTCGCCAATTCTACTTTGCAGTGACATTAGTGACATTTACCCAAAAATGCACGGCAAAACGGAAAAAAAAATCATTGTGCGACAAAATCGAAAAAAATACGCCATTTTGTAAATTTTGGGGGCTTCCGTTTCTACGCAGTGCATATTTCGGTAAAAATTACACCTTATCATTATTCTGTAGGTCCATACGGTTAAAATGATACCCTACTTATATAGGTTTGATTTTGTCGCACTTCTGGAAAAAATCATAACTACATGCATGAAAATTTATACGTTTAAAAATGTCATCTTCTGACCCCTATAACTTTTTTATTTTTCCATGTACAGGGCGGTATGAGGACTAATTGCGCCGTGATCTGAAGTTTTTATCGGTATGATTTTTGTTTTGATCAGACTTTTTGATCACTTTTTATTCATTTTTTTAATGGTATAAAAAGTGACCAAAATACGCTTTTTTGGACTTTGGATTTTTTTTGCGCGTACGCCATTGACCGTGCGGTTTAATTAATGATATATTTTTATAGTTCGGACATTTACGCACGCGGAGATACCACATATGTTTATTTATTTATATTTTTACACAGTTTTATTTTTTTTTATGGGAAAAGGGGGGTGATTCAAACTTTTATTAGGGAAGGGGTTAAATGACCTTTATTAACACTTTTTTTTAAACTTTTTTTTTGCAGTGTTATAGGTACCATAGGGACCAATAACACTGCACACACTGATCTCTCCCATAGGGACCTATAACACTGCACACACTGATCTCCTATGCTGATCACTGGCGTGTATTAACACGCCTGTGATCAGCATTATCGGCGCTTGACTGCTCCTGCCTGGATCTCAGGCACGGAGCAGTCATTCGTCGATCGGACACTGAGGAGGCAGGTAAGGGCCCTCCCGGTGTCCGATCAGCTGTTCGGGATGCTGCGATTTCACCGCGGCGGTCCCGAACAGCCCGACTGAGCAGCCGGGTCACTTTCAGTTTCACTTTAGAAGCGGCGGTCAGCTTTAACCGCCGCTTCTAAAGGGTTAATACCGCACATCGCCGCGATCGGCGATGTGTGGTATTAGCCGCGGGTCCCGGCTGTTGATGAGCGCCGGGACCGACGCGATATGATGCAGGATCGCGGCGCGATCCAGCTTCATATCTCAGGAGCCGGCGCAGGACGTAAATATACGTCCTGCGTCGTTAAGGGGTTAAAGGGTACCTCTCATCAAATAAACTTTTGATATATTTTAGATTAATGAATGTTGAATAACTTTCCAATAGCATGTTAATGAAAAATATGCTTCCCGATCAGTCCTGTCAGCAAGCATTTCTGACTCATGCTGGAGTCCTAAACACTCAGAGCTGCCAGCCTGCTTTGTTCACAGCCAAACAGGCTGTGAACAAAGCAGGCTGGCAGCTCCGAGTGTTCTCCTTTGTGAACAAAGCAGTCTGGCAGCTCGTAGTGTTTAGGACTCCAGCATGAGTCTGAAATGCTTGCTGCCAGGACTGGTAGGGAGACCCCTAGTGGTCATTTCTTCAAAGTGGAAAATTAAATAGAAAGAAGCATATTTTTTAATAACATGCAATTGTAAAGTTATTCTGCATACATTAATCTATACTATATCAAAAGTTTTTTTGATGAGAGGTACCCTTTAAGTGACAATTTATTGGTTAATTATAAATAACATCCTCTGCAGGGCCCTCGCATCGGATGTGACACATAAAATACTGTACAGTGTAAAATAAATTAAAGAATGGATAATTAAATCCGAGGTTATAAAATTTATGTTATAAAATATAAAACTTATAAAACATATAGGATGATCCCCAACAAGCAAGATGGATATAAGTATAATGTCTAGAACTAACAATTTGTATATCCCTTTGGCTGTAACTTGTAAGATGGATATAATGACGTTGGATAACGCTGTAGGTACAGATTATTTGTACTACTTTAAGCTCTTTTGTGACTTGGTCATCGCCGGGCTGTTGGGACACTATGACCGCAGAGATCGCCCTCTCTACACAGAGAGGGAGAGTGGGGATTAGTGAAAGCGCTCGACAGCGTTGTAGATACCAATGTCTTATTCTATTTCACTTAGATGGCATAGGGCTGATGTAATGTGCAAAAAATCACAGGTACAGTATATAGTAAGAGCGCTCAGCAGCGCTGTAGATCCATTTTTCTTGTCCCACTTTACTTGATTGGCCTTCATGGCACAGGGCCGAGGTTATATACAAGTCACAAGTGGGATACTGTATGGGACTGGTACTATGTACTTCTTACCCACTCTTGGTTAGGCTGGGTTCACATCACTTTTTATGCAATACGGGACCGCATACGGCTGGGGGGAGCTAAAACCGGGCGCTCTCGTATCCCTGCTGTATGCGACCCGTATGTAATGTATTTCAATGAGCCGACTGGAGTGAAGCCGTGGTCCACCACAGTTTTAGGTCCAGTGGGAAAACCGCATACGGGACAAAAATGAGCCGACTGGTCAGCGCTTCACTCCAGTCGGCTCATTGAAATACATTACATACGGGCCGTATACGGCAGGGATACGGGAGCGCACGGTTTTATCTCCCCCAGCCCTGTATTGCATAAAATGTAATGTGAACCCAGCCTTAGTGGATCGTCTGTGGTATAGAATCGTACTGCTGGCTCAAGCCCTGAATCTTGTAAGACGGGCGAGCCGGTTCTCAGCGTGCGGGATGTTGGATTCTTCTCAGCGTGCAGGATATTTGATTCTGCTCTATTTTATTGTATTTGTAAGAAACTATTTTATTTCAATTAAAAGAATCTTAGTAGGCTGGGGCCGAGCCGGCCAGATCCAGTCCCGGGTTATGGAACACCTGTTCAGTGATTTTATGTGGGAGCTATAAAAGGACACATTCTCCCTGCTATTCTATCTGCATGTTGACTTTTTTTTAGCTATTGAAAAAGGGGACCTGGCTCCCCGAAACGCGTCTAGAATTACGAGTATCACATTTCTGATGTACCCCAACTCAAGCCATACTGAATAACTACAGCACGTCTGGAAAGATTGACCTGTTATATCAAGATCAGAGCGCGTGCTCCTTGTGGATTCCTGCTCCGCACAGCCTGCACGCTGAGAACCGGCTCAACCGTATTACAAGATTCAGGGCTCAAGCCAGCGGTACAAGTCTATAC
The DNA here is from genome assembly GCF_029499605.1 of Hyla sarda. NCBI lineage: Eukaryota > Metazoa > Chordata > Amphibia > Anura > Hylidae > Hyla > Hyla sarda. Next base: position 161,787,336 of record NC_079197.1, read on the forward strand.
CACAGACTATCCACTAACCGGGAGCGGAAAAGAGGTACATAGTACCAGCCCCATACAGTATCCCACTTGTGACTTGTATATAACTTCTGCCCTGTGTCATCAGGGCCAATTAAGTAAAGTGAGACAAGAAAAGGGGATCTACAGCGCTGAGCGCTCTTACTATATACTGTATCTGGGATTTTTTGCATATTACATCGGCCCTATGCCATCTAAGTGAAATAGAAAAAAGCATTGGTATCTACAGCGCTGCCAAGCGCTTTCACTATATAATGATGTTTGATAATGCTGTAGGTACAGATAATTTGTACTACTGTAACTCCTTTGTACTACTGTAAGTTCTTTGTGACTCGGGCTGCGCCGGGCCGTTGGGACACTATGTGTTGCAAAGATCGCCCTCTCTGTGTAACAGAGAGGGCGATCTTTGCGACACATAGTGTCCCAACAACCCGGCGCTGCCCGAGTCACAAAGAACTTACAGTAGTACAAAGAACTTACAGTAGTACAAATTATCTGTACCTACAGCGTTATCCAACTTCATTATATCCACCTTACAAGTTACAGCCAAACAGATATACAAATTGTTAGTTCTAGACGGGAGTACGATGTTTTTCCACAGGAGCATACTTCCTCACTCGTGGTTTTTATTGGGCAAAACATTATACTTATATCCATCTTGCTCATTGGGGATCATCCTATATGATTTATACGTTTTATATTTTATAACATAAATTTTATTACCTTGGATTTAAAGGGGTATTCCTGGAAAAAAACAGTTAAACAGATGTGTAAATTACTTCTATTAAAAAAATCTTAATCCTTCCAATAATTATCAGCTGCTGAAGTTGAGTTGTTCTTTTCTGTCTGACCACAGTGCTCTCTGCTGACATCTCTGTCTGCAGGGCCGGATTAACATAGGGGCTGATGGAGCTGCAGCTCCAGCCCCTACATGAAAATAGGCCAGAAGAAGAAGAAGAAGAAGAAGAAAAAAAAGGCTGAAAGTTTGGGGGCGTGGCTTAAGAAAGGGGTGTGGTTATGTGAATGGGGCGTGGTTTGTGGGCGCACGTCGGGAGTTTCTAGCATCGCTGGACACCATGCTAAGGTTAGTCAAGTAATAGTAAATACATGATGGGAGTTGTAGTTTGGGGTAAGCTATAGAGCCATCGACTGGATCAAGGCATGCTGGAAGTTGTAGGAAGTAATTAACTGCAACTCCCAGCATTCCCTGATACAGCTAGGGCTCTGAAGAATACCCAAAACTACAACTCTCAGCATGTTGCACTATACAGTTTATGATAGGTTATAGCAAAACATGCTATCATAAACTTCTATATAGTGCAACATGCTTGGTGCTGTAGTTTTGGGTCATCTGCAGAGCCTTCAGCTGCATCAGGGCATGCTGGGAGTTGCAGTTACTTACTAAAACTCACATCATGCCCTCATACAGCCTATGGCTCAATAGAAGAAGAAGACTTGGCACTCAAATACATGAAGTATGAAGAATTTATTTCAAGCATTCAAATATACAGTTACTGATGTTTCGGTCCAATAATAGCACCTTCTTCAGAGTTTGATTGCTGCGGAGGTCTGGAGCATGAGAAATGGCTGGCTGCTGGGAGCGTGGTGCAAGGTAGCATGATCTATGAACGCTGAAGCATATGCCGCGCATACCAGTGGGCCCATCAAAATCCTCAGCACAAGGCCCATGATGCTCTTAATCCAGCCCTGTCTGTCTGTCTCGGGAACTGCACAGAGTAGAAGAGGTTTGCTATGGGGATTTGCTTCTACTCTGGACAGTTCCCGAGACACGTGTCATCAGAGAGCACTTAGACAGAAAAGAACAACTCAACTTCAGCAGCTCATAAGTTCTGAAAGATTTTTTAATAGAAATAATTTACAAATCTGTTTAACTTTCTGGAGCCAGTTGATATATATAAATAAAAAAAAAGTTTTTTTTCCTGGATAACCCCTTTAATTATCCATTCTTTATTTTATTTTACATTGCATTTTATGTGTCATGTCCGATGCAAGGGCCCTGCAGAGGATGTTATTTATAATTGACCAATAAATTGTCACTTAATATATTTGATTCTTACTCTATTTTTTCTACTATTATTCTCTACTACTTCATGTCTATTGTCCCCAGTACCTAGTAGGACTGTTTTATATACTTTCTTTTCTTTTCTACTCTTGTGGTGAAGTGCATGATGCATTGCGTCCCCCATGTGATAGCTACAAGACTGCCCTGTCAACCTCCCACATATTAGTCCGAAAGCTTGGGAAATAAGGTGGGAATTTCCCTGTCATCATGCGACATGAAAATGCAAATATTATGAGTATTCAAATGCTGATATGTGGCATATTAATATTATTTACATATTGACAGCAGCCACGCCCCTCAGAAGCAATGTTAGATAAAAATAACTGAATCCAGGACCGGTTTTAGACTAAGTGTGGCCCTGGGCAAAATATAATGCCAACAACATAGTCACATACTATAGTACTATAGTCAGTCATTATACAAAGACTAATATTATGAATAGTGCCATCATAAAAGGCCCAAATAATACTACCATGCCAGGAACATTACCAATAAACAGTGACTAAATAACATTATACTGTTACTGAATTAACCACTATACCGAAATCAACATTACCCCCATACAGTGACATAGAGTTGTATATATCAGCTCAACACAGGATCTGTATACCATCAAAGTGATAACATTTATGCCCTCGCTGTGTATCTATATCTAAACCCTTGACCATACAGTGTCTTCTAGGTGCATAGAACCTTGAGGACATCTTTATCATAGGAACTATGAATCTGTGGAACAGCCTACCTCAGGAACTGCTCCCAACTAAGGCATTAAAACAGGCTTAGATACATTCCCCCATGCCAGCCCTGATCGACTCTTTAGATATTGCAGATCATTAAGACCAGTAAATGCATAAAAATTATGTATTTATAACTCTCTAAGAAATTGCGACCAATAGTTATGCACACCTATAATTATGTATATGAAGATGGACACCGACAACTAAACAGATAAAACTAGCAGAATGAAATCAAATGAAGAGCAAGTCAAATCTGCCAAATAAAACAAAATATCAGCTTAAGCCACAGATACAATAAGAGTCCCAGGGACTTCTGGAGTCCACCATGGGACCTTTGTGGTAAATAGCTATTCATTTAGTATAGCAGAGTGTCCATAATATAGTATATATGGAGAGGAAGAGATTCATGACTTCTGCAAGATACAGAGGAAGGGTGTAAGAAACAATTCTAAAGAACTCAGACTGACACTGGTATGGGGGAAATGTAAGTGAGACTTTTAGTTTGAGCTGGGTCTATGAGCACTGTGGTTGAGACTGTTTTGGGCACTGTGGTTGAGACTGTTTTGGGCACTGTGGTTGAGACTGTTTTGGGCACGGTGGTTGAGACTGTAATGGGCACTGTGGCTGAGACTGTTTTAGGCACTGTGGTTGAAACTGTTATGGGCACTGTGGTTGAGACTGTTTTGGGCACTGTGGTTGAGACTGTTATGGGCACTGTGGCTGAGACTGTTATGGGCACTGTGGCTGAGACTGTTTTGGGCACTGTGGCTGAGACTGTTTTAGGCACTGTGGTTGAGATTGTTATGGGCACTGTGGTTAAGAGTGTCTTGGGCACTGTGGTTGAGACTGTTATGGGCACTGTGGTTGAGACTGTTATGGGCACTGTGGCTGATACTGTTTTGGACACTGTGGTTGAGACTGTTATGGGCACTGTGACTGAGACAGTGACACAGGAACTCTAACTGACATTGTTATGAAGGCACTGTGCTTTACATTAAGGTAACCCAAAACATTCAGACACAGCCTAATTGCCTTCTGGATGCTACTTCCAAACTGTTGGTAGCTGCAGATTTTGCTTTGCTACAACCTCCCTAGTGTCACTTGTGCACAGGGGTGTAGATAGGGAAGAGGCTGAGGGGACATAGGTAGTACAGTAGTTCAACCAAGAGGGAAGGAAAAGGTGTATGGTGGGTGGAGGGGATGTGATTGTATAATTCTACATGCTACTTAAGAAACTTAAGAAAGTTCTACTTAAGAAAGTTTTGCAGCCCTCAACTGTTTTTGCTGTGAGCAGTTCCTGAGGTAGACTGTTCCACAGATTCACAGATCTTATGATAAAGATGCACCCAAGGTTCTATGCACCTAAAAGACACTGCATGGTCAAGGGTTTAGATATAGATACACAGTGAGGGTGGCAAAGTAAGTCCTTACCCTGGATAAAGGAAAGCCTAGCTATAGTTATGTATAGCTTTACTGAAACTTGGCTCCAGTATAAAAACCATAAACCAGATCGCTGGCAGTTCACCTCCTGCTCCTTAATAATAATTGTTGTGACTCAGTGTTACTCAACTCCATTAGTCATATTAGAATGTGTCACTACTAAGTAAGGTTGGGTACCATAGACATGTTATGGGGAGACGGTATCTAAACAGTGTAGATGACCTCTTTGAGACATTAAGACTTTCAAAAACTTTTTTTTAATTTTGGAAATGTGTAGTGGTTCATACACACTGTGAGGGACATGTATCATTGCCTTTACACCACTTTTCTCTTCTACAAATTTTGCGCAATTGCGCTTTTTTTGCATTTATGCTGCGGTTTTTTTGGTAGATGCTTTTGCAAAGTTGTCTACAGTTTGGTGTACCGTACACCAGTTTATGCAGTGGACTTGTATGTATGAATTGCGCAAAAACATTTTGATTTTTTTTTGTGCAATTGCGCTTTTTCTGCAAAAAAAAATCTATGACTGCTAGCAGGGACACGTAGAAAAGTAAATACAAAAAATTACCCAAACCTCAAGGTCAGTTCCAGAAATAACTGGTACATGACAAAACTATTTCAGAGACCGTGCTTCATTGACATTTAAAAATTATTTTATTGCTTTCTCGTGTTATACTGTTGAAAATTATTCTTTTTGTATGCACATGTTCCCAATATGTCTTTTTGTTGTGTCTATTCTATTTTCCCTTTCATGGAAAATTGAAAAAAAATCTATAAATAAACAGTTAAAAAATAAAAATCTATCTATCTATCTATCTATCTATATATATATATATATATATATATATACAGCAACAGAAGAATACAGCAGCACACTGCAAGCACAAAGATATAGATAAAACATGAGTATATAGATACAACATGAAAAGCTATACAGCTATGGTGCAATAAATGGAAATATAAAATTATGAAGTTATGAAATAGTGATGTACTTAGCTTGCAATTTGGCGGCCAAATAGCTTGGACCGTCCCACCGCGGTAAGGTGACCCCATTGGGACGGACCCTACACTATGAATATGCCTGTGTGTGATCAGTTCAGCCGCCAAATTGCAAGCTAAGTACCTCACTATTTCATAACTTCATAGTTTTATATTTCCATTTATTGCACCATAGCTGTATAGCTTTTCATGTTGGATCTATATACTCATGTTTCATCTATATGCTCATGTTTTATCCATATATTTGTGCTAGCAGTGTGCTGCTGTATTCTTCTGTTGCTGTATATTTAGCCCAGCAGCGTGCACCTGTAAGCCAGGTCCATATAATAGTTTGGAATCAATAGTGCTGGCTAACTTATCCTTTGTCTGTATATATATATATATATATATATATATATATATATATATGTATTAGCGTGGTATATTCATAAAAATAATCAAAGTCTGTTCATTAAAATATATATTTTTATGAAAACACCAAGCTAATATATACAGATTTAGGATCCTTGGCACAATAGTAATATATTCTGGACTATCAAATGCCGGATTATGCAATTTTTGATCAAGATGCATGCTAACTCCTTTGTATCCAGCAGTGCGGCTATTGTATATTGTTATTCCGGTGTAAAACCTTTATTTTTATTTTTTTAAAAATTTTTTTAATCAACTGGTGCCAGAAACTTAAACAGATTTGTAAATTACTTTTATTAAAAAAATCTTAATCCTTCCAGTACTTATTCGCTGCTGAATACCACAAAGGAAATTATTTTCTTTTTGGAACACAGAGCTCTCTGCTGACATCACGAGCACAGTGCTCTCTGCTGACATCTCTGTCCATTTTAAGAACTGACCAGAGTAGGAGAAAATCTCTATAGAAAACATATGCTGCTCTGGACAGTTCCTAAAATGGACAGAGATGTCAGCAGAGAGCACTGTGCTCGTGATGTCAGCAGAGAGCTCTGTGTTTCAAAAAGAAAATAATTTCCTCTGTAGTATTCAGCAGCTAATAAGTACTGGAAGGATTAAGTTTTTTTAATAGAAGTAATTTACAAATCTGTTTAACTTTCTGGCACCAGTTGATGAAAAAGGAGTTTCCACCGGAGTACCCCTTTAATGTAAACTATTTTATCAGTTTTCCTCCCACAAGGGCCCTGTGAGGTTACTATATTCAGGTATTGTATGTTTAATATTTTAATAAAATAATTTTTATATGTCATTGAAGCGCGGTCTCTGAAATTGTTTTGTCGTGTACCAGTGATTTCTGGAACTGACCTTGAAGTTTGGGAAATGTTTTTGTATTTACTAGTAGTTCTCAATTGAACACCTAGGGCAGCGGTCTTCAACCTGGGGACCTCCAGATGTTGCAAAACTACAACTCCCAGCATGCCCGGACAGCCGTTGGCTGTCCGGGCATGCTGGGAATTGTAGTTTTGCAACATCTGGAGGTCCACAGGTTGGAGACCACTGACCTAGGGTATAGGTGTATACCCAAAATAACCTCGGCCAGGAATAATTGTGAGCTGCACCGTCCATTTATCACACGTAGAAAAGTGTCAGACACTACACTGTTTAAAGGGGTTATCCAGGAAAAAAACTTTTTTTTTATATATCAACTGGCTCCAGAAAGTTAAACAGATTTGTGAATTAGTTCTATTAAAAAAATCTTAATCCTTTCAGTACTTATGAGCTTCTGAAGTTGAGTTGTTCTTTTCGGTCTAAGTGCTCTCTGATGACACGTGCCTCGGAAACCGCCCAGTTTAGAAGAAAATCCCCATAGCAAACCTCTTCTACTCTGTGCAGTTCCCGAGACACATCAGAGATCACTTAGACAGAAAAGAACAACTCAACTTCAGCAGCTCACAAGTACTGGAAGGATTAATATTTTTTTAATAGAAGTCATATACAAATCTGTTTAACTTTCTGGAGCCAGTTGATATATACATTTTTTTTTCCTGGCTAACCCCTTTAATTGCAAGCAAATTGCTTTTTTTGTGGGGGATTTGCTGCTATACTGAGCGGTTCCCGAGACAGGTGTCATCAGAGAGCACTTAGACAGAAAAGAAGAACCTTAACTTCAGAAGCTCATAAGTACTGAAAGGATTAAGATTTTTTTTAATAGAAGTAATTTACAAATCTGTTGAACTTTCTAGAGCCAGTTGATATATAAAAAAAAGTTTTTTCCTGGATAACCCCTTTAATTAACCCCTTAAGGACGCAGGACGTAAATGTACGTCCTGGTGAGGTGGTACTTAACGCACCAGGACGTACATTTACGTCCTAAGCATAACCGCGGGCATCGGAGCGATGCCCGTGTCATGCGCGGCTGATCCCGGCTGCTGATCGCAGCCAGGGACCCGCCGGCAATGGCCGACGCCCGCGATCTCGCGGGCGTCCGCCATTAACTCCTCAGGTGCCGGGATCAATACAGATCCCGGCATCTGCGGCAGTGCTCGATTTAAATGAACGATTGGATCGCCCGCAGCGCTGCTGCGGGGATCCGATCATTCATAACGCCGCACGGAGGTCCCCTCTCCTTCCTCCGTGCGGCTCCCGGCGTCTCCTGCTCTGGTCTGTGATCGAGCAGACCAGAGCAGGAGATTACCGATAATACTGATCTGTTCTATGTCCTATACATAGAACAGATCAGTATTAACAATCATGGTATTGCTATGAATAGTCCCCTATGGGGACTATTCAAGTGTAAAAAAAAATGTAAAAAAATGTAAAAGTAAAAAAAAAGTGAAAAATCCCCTCCCCCAATAAAAAAGTAAAACGTCCGTTTTTTCCTATTTTGCCCCCAAAAAGCGTAAAAAACATTTTTTAGAGACATATTTGGTATCGCCGCGTGCGTAAATGTCCGAACTATTAAAATAAAATGTTAATGATCCCGTACGGTGAACGGCGTGAACGAAAAAAAATTTAAAAAGTCCAAAATTCCTACTTTTTTAATACATTTTATTAAAAAAAATTATAAAAAATGTATTAAAAGTTTTTTATATGCAAATGTGGTATCAAAAAAAAGTACAGATCATGGCGCAAAAAATGAGCCCCCATACCGCCGCTTATACAGAAAAATAAAAAAGTTATAGGTCATCAAAATAAAGGGATTATAAACGTACTAATTTGGTTAAAAAGTTTGTGATTTTTTTTAAGCGCAACAATAATATAAAAGTATATAATAATGGGTATCATTTTAATCGTATTGACCCTCAGAATAAAGAACACACGTCATTTTTACCAGAAATTGTACGGCGTGAAAACATAACCTTCCAAAATTAGCAAAATTGCGTTTTTCGTTTTAATTTCCCCACAAAAATAGTGTTTTTTGGTTGCGCCATACATTTTATGATATAATGAGTGATGTCATTACAAAGGACAACTGGTCGCGCAAAAAACAAGCCCTCATACTAGTCTGTGGATGAAAATATAAAAGAGTTATGATTTTTAGAAGGCGAGGAGGAAAAAATGAAAACGTAAAAATTAAATTGTCTGAGTCCTTAAGGCCAAAATGGGCTGAGTCCTTAAGGGGTTAAGGACAAACATAAAACCGTATCCGTTTTTTATTTTCAAAAAACGTATTAAACCGTATGCAACCTGACATCCGTTTTCAAACTGTATACGGTTTAAAACCGTAGAGAGGTCTATACGATTGTACACGGTTGTATACAGTTCGGTCCGGTTTTGAGACATATGTTTTTTTTACAAAAAACCTGATACGGGAACCGTATTGCAAAAATGAGATGTGAATGCAGCCTAAAACAAACACAATAAAATATAGGGATACAATAAAAAAAAAAAAAAAACATAAAAAAATCAGATTTGGCCATTTTGTGGTAACCAAGGATTCTCACTCGGAAAAAAACTACCGTATTTTTCGCCCTATAGGACGCACCGGCATATAAGACGCATCCAATTTTAAAGGTGCAAAATCTAGAAAAAAAAAAAGATTCTGAACCCAACAGTGATCTTCAACCTGCGGACCTCCAGATGTTGCAAAACTACAACTCCCAGCATGCCCGGACAGCCAACGGCTGTCCGGGCATGCTGGGAGTTGTAGTTTTGCAACATCTGGAGGTCCGCAGGTTGAAGACCACTGGATAGGAGGTAATACTCATGTGTCCCCGCCGCTCCGGACCCGTCACCGCTGCCCTGGATGTCGCTCCATCGCTGTCGCCGCGTCCCCGTCTTCTTCCCCGGGATCCACACTCTCTGTCGCCGTCATCACGTCGCCGTCATCACGTCGCTATGCACGCCGCTCTTATTGGATGACGGGGCGGCGTGCGCACACGTGATGACGTCGAAGGAGAGCGCCGGCCATACAGGGGATCCCGGCACGGCGCAGACACCGAGGAGGCAGGTAAGGTCCCTCCCGGTGTCCTGTAAGCTGTTCATGACATCGCGATTTCACCCTGCCGGTCCCGAACAGCCGGGTTAGTGTCACTTTCCCTTCAGACGCAGCGGTCAGCTTTGATAGCCGCGTCTGAAGGGTTAATACAGGGCATCACCGCGATCAGTGATGTCCTGTATTAGCCGCGGGTCCCGGCCGTTGATGGCCGCAGGGACCGCCGCGATAAGGGTGTATTCGCCATATAAGACGACTCTTTCCACCCCAGTTTTGGGGAAGAAAAAGTGCGTCTTATACGGCGAAAAATACGGTATTCTTCTTAGTATTTCCTAACCTGCGCTTACGAGACTCCCCAATTTATTTAACTCACCAGCAACATCCAGCAGCATGATTTAAATGTATAATTAATATGTTGAAATAATATCCTTACTATAAATTCAATAGAAAAACTGAGAGAAAGATCAAACAACAATTATTTAAAGGGGTACTCCGGTGGAAAACGTTTTTTTTTTTTGTTGTTGTTGTTTTTAAATCAACTGGTAGAAAGTTAAACAGATTTGTAAATGACTTCTATTAAAAAATCTTAATCCTTCCAGTACTTATTAGCATCTGTATACTACATAGGAAATCCTTTTCTTTTTGGATTTCTTTTCTGTCATGAACACAGTGCTCCCTGCTGACATCTCTGTCCATTTCAGGAACTGTCCAGAGCAGAGCAAATCCCCACGGCAAACCTATGCTGCTCTGGACATTTCCTAAAATGGACAGAGGTGTCAGCAGAGAGCACTGTGGTCGTGACAGAAAAGAAATACAAAAAGAAAAGAATTTCCTCTGTAGTATACAGCCGCTAATAAGTACAGGAAGGATTAAGATTTTTTAATAAAAGTAATTTACAAATCTGTTTAACTTTCTGGCACCAAATGATTAAAAAAAAAAAAAAAAAAAAAAGCTTTCCACCGGAGTACCCCTTTAAACCCTTAAAGGGGTAGTCCAGTGGTGAAAAACGTATCCCCTATCCTAAGGATAGGGGATAAGTTTGAGATCGAGGGGTGTCCGACCGCTGGGGCCCCCTGCGATCTCTCTGTACGGGGGCCAGGCTCTCCGGCCAGATAGCAGGTGTCGACCCCCGCACGAATCGGCGGCCGACACGCCCCCTCAATACATCTCAATGGCAGAGCCGGAGATTCGGCTCTGCCATAGAGTTGTATTGAAGGGGCATGTCGGCAGCCGCTTCGTGCAGAGGTCGACACGCCCCCTTCCCGCGGGCTGTCGGGGCTCTGTACAGGAGATTGCGGGGGGCCCCGGCGGTCGGACCCCCCGCGATCTGCAACTTATCCCCTATCCTTAGGATAGGGGATAAGTTGTTCACCACTGAGTCACCACTGGACTACTCCTTTAAGGACTCAGCGTTTTTCCGTTTTTGCATTTTCATTTTTTCCTAATCACCTTCCAAAAATCATAACGCTTTCAATTTTGCACCTAACAATCCATATTATGGCTTATTTTTTGCATCGCCAATTCTACTTTGCAGTGACATTAGTCATTTTACCCAAAAATTCACGGCGTAACAGAAAAAAAAATCATTGTGCGTCAAAATTGAAGAAAAAATTTCATTTTGTAAATTTTGGGGGCTTCCGTTTCTACGCAGTGCATATTTCGGTAAAAATGACACCTTATCATTATTCTGTAGGTCCATACGGTTAAAATGATACCCTACTTATATAGGTTTGATTTTGTCGCACTTCTGGAAAAAATCATAACTACATGCAGGAAAATTTATATGTTAAAAATTCTCACCTTCTAACCCCTATAACTTTTTTATTTTTCCCCGTACAGGCCGGTATGAGGACTCATTTTTTGCGCCGTGATCTGAAGTTTTTAGGGACCTATAGGGACCTATAACACTGCACACACTGATCTTCTATGCTGATCCCTGCATAGCCATAGCTTTGCAGGGATCAGTCAGATAGGCTGTCGATTGCTCAAGGCTTGGAGCAATCAATCGACGATCGGACGGCACTGAGTCAGGTAAGGAGACCTCCGCCTGCGTCCCAGCTGATCGGAACATCGCAATTTTATCGCGATGTCCCGATCAGCCCGACTGAGCTGCCGGGAACGGTTTACTTTCGTTTTCAGATGCGGCGATCATTTTTGATCGCCGCGTCTGAAGGGTTAATAGCACGCCGCACTGCGATCAGTGCCGCGCGCTATTAGCCACGGGTCCCGGCCGGGCCCGACTCGCTATGACGCGGGGCTACGCCGTGGCCCCGCGTTATAGATCAGGAGCGGACTCATGACGTAGCAGTACGTCATGAGTCCTTAAGGGGTTAAGTTGACTTTGGAAAAAACAGACATGTACCATTGAATAGAGCAAAATACCTTGACGCAGGACAGATCTTTTTGATAATCTTGTGCACTTTAGAAGAGGTTGTTCAAGTTTGAAGTTTGCACCAAATAAAATATTTGGCGCAATTGCGCAAAATTTGCACATCTTGAAAACTTCCACAATATAATCTAAAATGCACCAACTTTGATACATGTCCCCCTGTTTTTTTTTTTACTTAAACCTATTTTTACTTAAACCTAAATATACCATATCTGCATTGCAAATTCAAAATGATGCATGCGTAGAATGACAGCGGCCATGATGCTTTGCATGTTCAGAATGTAATCCGCTGTTGTTTCGGTGGCTTTGTGGAATGGAAAATATAGACAGGCTCAGCTCAGCTGTCCTGAGGGTAGAAGATTGCGTAATGATGACCTCTCTATTGAGGTTTTGTGTTGTTTGTTCCTTAAAGGGATACTCTGCTGCTCAGCATTTGGAACAAACTGTTCGTCACAAGCTCTGGCGCTTGTGACGTCATAGCCCCGCCCCCTCATGATGTTGTCACGTGCTGTCACACCCCCTCCCATAGACTTGCATTGAGAGGGCTGGGCATGACATCATGAGGGGGCAGGGCTATTATGTCACGAGCTCCCGGCGCCGGCTCCAGCGTTCCGAACAGTTTTTTCCAAGCGTTGAGCAGCGGAGTACCCCTTTAAAGCTTTCATGAGGTAGTTCTAGAAATGCACCCAACCTCAAGACTATAAGCAATAAGGCATGGTGCAGGAGAGTCTGTGGGTCCATTATCTAGCTGGTTGTCAGCTTAAAGGGGTACTCCAGTGGAAATTATTATTTTTTTTTAATCAACTGGTGTCAGAAAGTTAAACAGATTTGTAAATTACTTCTATTAAAAAATCTTAATCCTTCCAGTACTTATTAGCGGCCGAATACTACAGAGAAAATGATTTTCTTTTTGGAACACAGAGCTCTCTGCTGACATCACGAGCACAGTGCTCTCTGCTGACATCTCTGTCCATTATAAGAACTGTCCAGAGTAGAAAACATATGCTGCTCTGGACAGTTCGTAAAATGGACAGAGATGTCAGCAGAGAGCACTGTGCTCGTGATGTCAGCAGAGAGCTCTGTGTTCCAAAAAGAAAAGAATTTCCTCTGTAGTATTCAGCAGCTAATAAGTACTGGAAGGATTAAGATTTTTAATAGAAGTAATTTACAAATCTGTTTAACTTTCTGACACCAGTTGATAAAAATAATTTTTTTTTCCACCGGAGTACCCCTTTAAAATGCACAGAACATGTCTATACCACCAAGGGTCCACCAAGCCCTAATATTCCTCGGTGTCTGCACAGGTTTGCTGGGTACTAATAGTTGGCCTGCAGGTTGTAGTACACACCGATATAGACTATTAGTATACAACCTATCTGTGTGGATTTAATACTGCAGGTCAGAAGGTTACGACCTCTCTGACCTCTTGATCTCTCAGACTTTCTGAATCCTCACCTTTTTTTCTTCTTTAAGCTTGGTTATATATATATATATGTATATATATATATATATATATATACATATATATATATATACATTATACATTATATATATATGTCTTGTCCCGAATAAGAAAATGTTCTGCTCTGCTCGGAATTATTGGCTGTTATTGTTACAGCTCAGTGTTATTACATTGAATAGAGCCGATCCCTTCCGTTCCGCTCTGACTTTCAAGCCGGACATCCAGACCCTTACCTCCTCCTGCCGCCTTCCCCTCAAAAACATTTCTCGAATCTGATCCTTTCTCAACTTTGATTCCACTAAGCTACTGGTTCATGTCCTCATCCTCTCCAGCTTGGACTACTGCAACATTCTCCTCTGTGGCCTTTCATTGGACAATCTTGTTCCCGTCCAATCCATCCTCAACTTTGCTGCCTGACTAAGTCACTTCTCCCCTCGCTCATCCTCTCCCCTCTGTTAATCCCCTCACTGGTTGCCCGTTGCCCAATGTATTCAGTTGAGATTGTTCACTATGACATACAAGGCTATTCACAACCTGACCCCTCCATCCATCTCTGACCTGATCTCCCGGTACTACTATCACAGAATCTCAGATCCTCTTAAAGGAGTACTCTGCCCGAGACATCATATCCACTATCAAAAGGATAGGGGATAAGATGTCTGATCGCGGAGGGGGGTCCCGCCGCTGTGGACCCTCGCCATCTTGGCTGTGGCACCACAGTCATCCGATGCATGGAGCGAACTTTGGATAGGGGATAAGATGTCTGATCGCGGGGGGGTCCTGCCGCGGTGGGGATAAGGGGGATAAGATGTCTGATCGCGGGGGGGTCCTGCCGCGGTGGGGATAAGGGGGATAAGATGTCTGATCGCAGGGGGGGTCCTGCCACGTTGGACCCTCGCCATCTTGGCTGTGGCACCACAGACATCCGATGCACGGAGCGAACTTTGCTCCATGACGGATGACTGGCTATGCAGGGCGGAGGCTCGTGACATCACAGCCATGCCCTGTTTGTTTTGTCATGGTCACGCCCCTTAATGCAAGTCTATGGGAGGGGGCGTGACTCACGTCACGCCCCCTCCCATAGACATCCATTGAGGGGGAGTGACTATTATATCACGAGCGGGGTGTGGCCATGACGTACCTCTGGCAGTGCCCCCGACGCTGTAAACGAATGCCAGGTGCAGCAGGGAGATTGTGGGGGTCCCCAGAGGCGAGACCCCCACGATCAGACATCTTATCCCCTATCCTTTGGATAGGGGATAAGATGTCTGATCGCGCGGGGGGGGGGGGGGGGTCCTACCACGGTGGACCCTCGCCATCTTGACTGTGGCACCACAGACATCTGATGCACGGAGCGAACTTTGCTTTCAGGGGGAGTGACCATGATATAACGAGCGGGGTGTGGCCATGACGTACCTCCGACGGTGCCCCCGACGCTGTAAACGAATGCCGGGTGCAGCAGGGAGATCGCGGCGGTCCCCAGAGGCGAGACCCCCATGATCAGACATCTTATCCCCTATCCTTTGGATAGGGGATAAGATGTCTAGAGGCAGAGTACCCTTTTAAGACCTCCTCCTGTGCTCTCACCTCATCAGCACCTCACACAACTGTCTCCAAGACTTCTCCCGAGCTTCCCCCATACACTAGAACTCGCTTCCACGACCCATCCAGCTCTTGCCCACCATCAAGACCTTCAAAGGCAACCTGAAGACCTATCTCTTCACAATAACCTACAACGTACAATAACAATGCTACCACTGTATGGCCTTATGAACGGCTGCCTCCCTAACAGCTCACAGATGATCAGCTGTCTCCTTTACCTATGGTTTCCTTCCCCTAGATAGTAAGCCCTCGCGGGCAGGGCCCTCTCTCCCCCTATATCAGTCTGTCATCTACTTGTATTTGTGTTATGTATTATAACCCTTAACATATGTGCAGCGCCCTAAAACCTTAGGGCCCTATAAAAATTATTTATATCAACTGGTGCCAGAAAGTTCAACAGATTTGTAAATTGCTACTATTTAAAAATCTTAATCCTTCCATTACTTATCAGCTGCTGTATACTACAGAGGAAGTACTTTTTTTTTTCTTTTCTGTCTGACCACAGTGCTCTCTGCTGACACCTCTGTCCATGTCAGGAACTGTACAGAGCAGGAGGTTTGCTATGGAGATTTGCTCCTACTCTGGACAGTACCTGACATAGACAGAGGTGTCAGCAGAGAGCACTGTGGTCAGACAGAAAAGAAATTCAAAAAGAAAAGAACTTCCTCTGGAGCATACAGCAGCTGATAAGTACTAGACAGATATAGATTTTTTAATAGAAGTAATTTACAAATCTGTTTTACTTTCTGTCACCAGTTGATTTGCACTGGAGTGCCCCTTTAAGGATAATACCAATACAGATTCAGCCTATCCGTCTGCTTTTCCTGGAGAGAAAAACAGATCCCTTCTAATAACACCAAACACTTAATCTTATATAATAGGAAGACAAATACACATTTAATAGAACCAGCAGAAATAAGGAACATGATCCATATACTCAGATCTCATGCATCAGTGAATTCTTTTTTTCCCTTACCCTGCGCCTGATACTTATCTTCAGCTAGAACAACAAAGGAGAGATTTGACTGTATTCAAATGCATGTCCTTATCCACGTGCGCGGCTGTATTTACCGTTCTCAATGCGCCAGGCACTGGGCAGATTACATCATGAAAAAGTCACTGTGCCCAAATGTTTCCGTGTCCAGTTAATAGAAATGTGCTCTATTATTTCTGTTCAGAGAATGTGAGATTCTGTAATAATAGATAGAATAAAAGACATACTCACTGCCTCACCAAAAACGCCATGATGGGTTGTACTAATATTTCCCTGGTAATAGTTACCGCTCCAGCAGGCTGCCAGCTGTACTGAGTAAATAATGATTGAAACTCAAGTCGATAAGAACCTAAGGTGTCTGCTTGTCTTCAACAGTCAACGACCAATGGCTATCTTGGCCAACCAATACCCACAAGAACAAAAGGTTTGGGCAGTTGAAAGCCAACATGCACAATCGAAAGAGCTTTATTCATCATTCAGTCGTCATTACAAAGCATGACAGTACAATATACAGCACAGGTTCCCTAAGCTTTACACTATACCACATGCTACACTAACATTCCGCTCCATCACTTGAAATCGAAGAAACAAAGTTGAAAAACAATAACACATTACGGTCTGTGATCAGGAGGGGTGTGGGATCTATTGGGGTAGGGAGGGGCGGATCACAGGGCCAAACTACTATGCAAATGTATGGGGAGGTGGGGAAGTTGAGGGGCGTTGGTCCTCTTCTTCATAGATGTCCGGACTGTTCAAGATAGAATAGTCTCTAAGCCAGCTGTGAAACAGCTTGCAGCAGTCCCGGACTGACATGTCCTCCTTGTTGTAGATGAGGCGGTTCCTGGCCAGCCATATAGCGTCCTTAACCTGTTAAGGACCAAGGGCGTACCTGTACGCCCTGAGTCCGCTCCCGTTCTATAACTAAGGCTGGGACCCATGGCTAATAGCACGCGGCACTGATAGTGGTGCCGCGCGCTATTAACCCTTTAGATGTGGCGTTCAAATTTGATCGCCGCTTCTAAAGTGAAACTAGACTAGCTCAGCGGGCTCGCCACTGTGAAATCGCGGCATCCCAAACAGCTGTAGGACAGCAGGAGGGTCCCCCTTACCTGCCTCCTCGCTGTCCGATCGCCGAATGACTGCTCAGTGCCTGAGATCCAGGCATGAGCAGTCAAGCGGCAGAATCATTGTTCAATGATTTCCTATGAGAAACCAGTGATCAATGTAAAAGATCAGTGTGTGCAGTGTTATAGGTCCCTATGGGATAACAATGATCAGTGTGTGCAGTGTTATAGGTCCCTATAGGAGCTATAACACTGCAAAAAAAAGTGGAAAAAAAAAGGTAATTTAACCCTTTCCCTAATAAAAGTTTGAACCCCCCCCCCCTTTTCCCATAAAAAAACTGTATAAATAAAAATAAACATATGTGATGACGCTGCATGCGGAAATGTCCGAATTATAAAAATATACAATTAATTAAACCGCACGGTCAATGGTGTACGCGCAAAAATATTCCAAAGTCCAAAATAGCGTATTTTTGGTCACTTTTTATACAATGAAAAAACTGAATAAAAAGCGATCAAAAAGTCTGATCAATACGAAAATGGTACCGTTGAAAACTTCAGATCATGGCACAAAAAATGAGCCCTAACACCGCTCCGTATGTGGAAAAATAAAAAAAGTTATAGGGGTCAGAAGATGACAATTTTAAACGTATAAATTTTCCTGCATGTAGTTATGATTTTTTCCAGAAGTAAGACAAAATCAAACCTATATAAGTAGGATATCATTTTAACCGTATGGACCTACAGAATAAAGAGAAGGTGTCATTTTTATCGAAAAATGTACTGTGTAGAAACGGTAGCCCCCAAAATGAGCAAAATGGCGTTTTTTCTTCAATTTTGTCGCACAATGATTTTTTCTCCCGTTTCGACGTAGATTTTTGGGTAAAATGACTAATGTCATTACAAAGTAGAATTGGTGGCACAAAAAATTTGCCATTATATGGATTTTTATGTGCAAAATTGGAAGGGTTATGATTTTTAAAAGGTAAGGAGGAAAAAACAAAAGTGCAAAAACGGAAAAACCCTCTGTCCCCAAGGGGTTAAGGACTCCCCAAGGGGTTTGTTGTCTGTCACCATGGAGACACATACATACATACATCTGCATATTACCTGTAGAAACACAGTGTTTCCCTTAAAAAAGTGTTTTTCCCAAGCAGGGGGTCTCCAGCTGTTGCAAAACTACAACTCCCAGCATGCCCGGACAGCCTTCGGAGGCCCCCTGCCTGGGGAAAACACTGCTTTAAGGGATTCATTTTTTAATATTTAGATATTTACAAAAGCAGAAGATTAGGTAATGATGTATTTTTAGTGATGTGATGGTGTTGTGTGTTTTGATGGGCAAATCTCCAAACTGGTGCAGAACAGGAAGTTCAGGGAAATACTAGATAACATTTCAAAGAAGTTTCCATTATCCTGTATATTTAACATGGAACATCCAAAAATCCTTTTTTCTCAGGGAGTCTATGAAGTCTGGGCCCAGATCCCCGGAGCTCACCTACAGGTTCATCTCATGGTTGGATGTGTCTCTGCTGAGCCAATTCTAATATTGTGTTACTATGGTTTCTTTGTTGACAGCTGTTTCACGTGTAGTTTTTACATTCTACTTATTTAGTGACTCATCAGGACATTCTCTGGGACTTAAATACAACGCATCAATGCCCAGACTTCAAGGAGTTTCGATGCTTATACGTAACCACCAGAAGGACATCCTACAGATTAGCAGAACTAAATACAAAGCCAATAAAAATTATGTTTTACTAATGAATATTATCTATCTATCTATCTCATATCTATCTATCTATCTATCTATCTCATATCTATCTATCTTATATCTATCTATCTATCTATCATCTATCTATTTATATATCTCATATCTATCTTTCTATCATCTATCTATTTATCTATCTTATATCTATCTATCTATCTATCTATCATCTATCTATTTATATATCTCATATCTATCTTTCTATCATCTATCTATTTATCTATCTTACATCTATTTATCCATCTATATCTATCTATCTATCCATCTCATATCTATCTATTTTTATATCTATTTATCTATCTATCTCATATCTATCCATCTCATATCTATCTCACATCTATCTACAACAAAGTGGTGTTGAGGCAGCACAACCAAAGCAATGTGCAGTGTTGAGCGCGAATATTCGCAATTTGAATATTTAGTGCAAATTTCGCATATTCGCGAACATGGCGAATATATTGCTATATATTCACAATTACGAACATTTGTAATTTTTTCCCCCCACAGAACACATCACAGTGATCTCATCCCTCTCTGCTTCCAGCTTGTGGTCTAAAGAAGGCTCATATAGTATTTACTGTATTAGACTGGAGAGTGAATATTCCCAATATGAGAATATGCAAATATTCTCGAATATCCTCATATTCGCAAATATCGTCACTAAAATTAGACAGGTGGATAGATAGTGATGATATTCGCGAATATGACATGACAATATTCCAAATGAAAATTGTCATAGACCCATTATCACTTCTGTATAGACCAAGAATATTAGGAGATAGATAGGTATGAGATAGATAGATAATATATATGAGATATATATAGATAGATGAATGGATGGATGGATGGATAGAGAGAGATATAGATAATATAGATAGATAGGTATATAGTTATCCACATGCATATATGTGCATACGTGCATGTGCATTTACGCAAAATGAAAATGACTGCAAATATATTGAATATGCAAATTTTTCGGATTTAGGACGAATATTCGTCCATATATTCGCAAAATATCGCAAATTTGAATAAGGCATATGCCGCTCATCACTAATGTGCAGTAAGTGGGTGCAGGCTGATGATGAACAATCCCAGTCGCAGACTGTGTAATGACATCCAGGCAAGGTCATTCAGCAGCACACCATTAGATTTCAAGCAAACGCTTTACTGCACATTGCTTTGGTTGTGCTGCCTCGACACAACTTTGTTGTAGCTGATCCAGTTTCTGGAGGCTGGCACCCACCGTGTTGCAACTGCCATATCGCTGATCATGGATCCTGACTCTGGTATTGTATCCACCCCCCATGTTTCTGCTTTTTCTGAGGCTGATATTGGGCATATTTTGGGAGCTGTGGAAGGGGATGTTTCGTTTTTACATGTTCCCACTGCTTTGGACATCCAGAGATAATTTGAAAACGAAACGTCTTCTCTCCTTAAGTTTGCATCTCTCCACTTTGGGAGAGTACTTTAAAGCCCAAAATGTCCCCTGGGGCATGCGTATGCATCCTAGAAACAATGCCTATATGAATAACCTTGAATTTCATTCCAGATATAAGTCTTTGTCTAATCGTAACTCATTGGACCTAATACTGTTAAACATGGAGTTTCTCCAAAAGGTCATTGTGACAACTAGGGACAAGGTCGCTAATGCGGAATCCACTCTAAAATCGCTTCTAGCTGAGGATGACTTCACTAAGATGAATCACGACATACTACTCATTTACAGAAATTAAGATCTGATCTAGAGGGAACCAAGAGACATAAATGGTTTCACGACCAACGGATTATTCCAATGGCCGTGTCTATATGTGGGGTCAACAGACATCTACCACTAAGAAGTCTCCCAGAAAAACATGGGAACACAGGGTTGATCAACAGAATAAGTCTAATGTTTCTACCAATGACCTGAATCCTAATCTGACTTCACAAAAATGTTTAGATTCCAGCCAACATCTGAACGACGCCCCACCCACAGAGGAATCCGGCGCCGTGGGCGGAAATATCAAGACCAGAGGACATGAGTTCCGAAAGCACCGCAGATCAAGTCACAGTACAGAAAGAAGTGGTAAATATTTCCTCTACTGCTCTTTCTGTTGGTCAATTACAGTTATTAGCAAAAGGCTTGAACTTTTGTCCTACAAATAGACCAGACTGGTTTCAATGAGAATTAGACTGCGCACAATTTTTTAGGAAAATGAGACTAAAGGTGTGGTTCGCTAACAAACCTTTTGATATTTCCATGAATGATATCACGCAGGATCAGCCTGTTGGATTTCGCGCTAGGGACTTTGATCTCAATGTCCACAGCAGCTTTAGCTTTCAGGTTGATTCCTGTGTGATAGACACATTTTGCAAATTGGTGAAAAAAATCTGGATAGGATTAAAGTGAGTAAAAATTAGTTACACGGGTCTAATTTGACCCAAAAACTGAATTTTGCATTAAATCAGCTAGTCCATGACCACAACTTGATCATCAAGCCTGCCGATAAAATATCTTTCTGAAGTGAACTGACAGATGATGGTTGTCCGTATCTTGAACTCAGAGGTGATCCTAGACGTGATATTGCTAGAAAAAAATTCTGCATGTTTAAAATTTGCCTTTGATACCGGATTGATAGACAAACCTTTATTGTTTATCTGTGACACGGCCGATTTTCTAAGAAAGATTGAAACCATTAGTATTCCTCCGAATACGATTCTTGCCACATTGGATGTGACATCTTTGTACACCTCCATCCCACATGCTGCTGGATTGGAGGCTGTACAGAGAGCCAAGTGTGCACTAGTGCTTATGCTATTGAACAATATACTTACATGTAACTATTTTTCATTTAATGACAAATTTTATTTACAGTTAACAGGGACCGCCATGGGTACAAATGTGGCACCAACTTATGCCAATGTGTTCATGGCAGCCCTGGAGGAGATGTCGGTCTATGGGTGCCACCACTTCAGCTATTTGCTGAGGTGGTGGCGCTTCAACCATGACATCTTCCTCATTTGGACTGGTTCTGCATCACAATTACTTGATTTTTCTGCATATCTGAACAATATTCATGACCACATCAAATTTACTTTGTCATTTTCTACTTCATCTATAGATTTTCTGGAGACGAACAGTTGGTTACAGATCTATATATCAAACCGATGGATTGTAATACATTTCTAAAGTTCGATAGCCATCATCCATGTCCTATGCTCTGATCCCTCTCCTCCAGCCAGATGACGAGAGTACATCGCGTTGTCGGGATGGAGGAAGGGATAAAACCGGCTTTGCACAATATGTCTTCGAATTTTTCCAAAAGGGGTTATCCATCTGATCTGTTATTTCAAAGGGAACAGAAAGTCCTTTCTCTTGAACGCAATACTCTCATTCATCAACCTAGCAGAATAGCTAAACCACCACAAGTCAGTTTCATCTCTACATGTAATACAGCTTCTAACAAGATTGCGACTGTTATACAGAAACACTGGTATATTATACAAAAGTGCTACACTAATATTCCTGAATTCCAGATAACCCCTTTAATGTCTTGCTGCAGGTCTCCCGGTCTGAGAGACAAGTTGGTTAAAACCGACGTGTCTACAGACTTGGGGGACCGACAAAGATATTTAACTGTTGCATAGAAGGGATCATTCCCATGTAGATCGTATATGAATTGCCCTCGTATGGACAAAGGTCCTGTTTTCTGCCATCCTAAAACTGGTAAAGAGCATAGATTACGATTCAATTTGACTTGTAAATCGAATTTTGTCATTTATGTTTTAACCTGTCCATGTAAGTTGATCTATGTAGGAGAAACTACCCTCGACTTCCGTACTCGCCTCAACCAACATCGGTACTCCATACGAAAAGCTTGTATGGATCTACCAATGTCCAAACACTTTATTGAGGTGGGTCATATGGAATTCGATTAACGATACACACTGTTCGATCATATCCCTAGTACCAAACGAGGCAGCGATAGAGAGAGCCGCCTCAAGAAAAAATAACTTTATTGGAGCTACGAAATGGGTACTTTACGTCCACAGGGCTTAAATGTAGATTTTACTGTTACACCAGCCATTTATTACGCCTAAAAATCACCTTGGATATTATTGGCTGTCAGTTCTTTCTTTTTTCTATATACATTGTATACATAATTTGGTATATAATATTTTATAAGTAACCTCTTTTCTCTTGTCTTATAGATCTTGATGTCTTTATGAATATGGAGAAGGCTATAATGACTCACCGGTTGCATTATCTATATCCCTATAGGATTGTAGGAAATAGTTTGTAATTGTTGTCATTTTATATTTTATTGGAAATAATATATGTCCATGAGCAGGAATAATATTAAAAATATTTAGTCTTCCACTGATATTCTTCCTTATTTGCTCACTTTATATACTTTATACACTAGGTGGGATATACATATCTCTACTAAAATTTTTAGGGGTGGTGTGTGTGGGTGCAGACCTGTGTATACGTGGATGCGTGCATCATGTGTGCATGGACATGTACACGGGAGCTGCACGCTGGCGCGTTCATCCCCAAAATAATACATTATTCATCTTTATCACTTTATTTTTTCACTTTATTTTTATTATTATTATTATTTTACTATTATTTTTACTCTCACTCATTTTAATACATTTTTCATTTACTTTTCATTTTTTATTACATACTATCTATAAAGATTTGTTTTTCACTATATCTGTTTCATTGAGATACATATACACCATTATATAGCTTTTGACCTTATTGTTACACTTTTATATAGGAGGCAATTTTTGTATAAACTTTCATTATTTCTTTTATACTTTCTTATGCATTCATTTACTCTCTTTTAAACATTATCATGGTGCTCATGTAACATATATTGTAGAATTTATCATAGAGTCATACATTATATACCGGTGAGTTACGATGGTCCGCCCCCTCTCAATGTTTTTAATTATTCTTCACATTATGCACCTGCACAATACTTAAAGTCAATTTGATATTATGGATGTAATATTTATAAGGGCACTATTATATTTAATATGTATGTAAGTTAATCATGATATCTATGCACTGATTCCATTATATGTAATGCATATGGATATTTTTGTGAATTATGTGAATTTTTGTACTTATTGATACTGATTATGCACTTTATTGTTCACCTGATAAATTGTAGCACTGATACCCATTTTGTTTTGCTTGAGAAAGGCCGTGAGATACAGCTGAAACATTGTATCTGTAAATGGGGAATGAAAACCACTTTTGCTTGAAATCTTCTGGTGTGCTGCTGAATTACCTTGCCTGGATGTCCATCTCTCTATCTCATATCTATCTATATATCTCATATCTATCTCATATCTATCTATCTCATATCTATCTATCTATCTCATATCTATCTATCTATATATCTCACATCTATCTATCAATCTCATATCTAACTATCTATCTATCTGATATCTATCTATCTCATATCTATTTATCTCATATCTATCTATCTCATATCTTTCTATCTCATATCTATCTCTCTCATATCTATCTCATATCTATCTATCTCATATCTATCTATCTATCTCATATCTAACTATCTATCTATCTCATATCTATCTATATAATATCTATCTCATATCGATCAATCAATCTCATATTTATCTATCTCATATCTATCTATCCATCTCATATCTATCTTTCTCATATCTATCTATCTATCTCATATCTATTTATCTCATATCTATCTATCTATCTCATATCTTTCTATCCCATATCTATCTCTCTCATATCTATCTATCTATCTCATATCTATCTTTCTCATATCTATCTATCTATCTATCTATCTCATATCTTTCTATCTCATATCTATCTCTCTCATATCTATCTCATATCTATCTATCTCATATCTATCTATCTATCTATCTCATATCTAACTATCTATCTATCTCATATCTATCTATATAATATCTATCTCATATCGATCAATCAATCTCATATTTATCTATCTCATATCTATCTATCCATCTCATATCTATCTATCTCATATCTATTTATCTCATATCTATCTCATATCTATCTATATAATATCTATCTCATATCGATCAATCAATCTCATATTTATCTATCTCATATCTATCTATCCATTTCATATCTATCTATCTCATATCTATTTATCTCATATCTATCTCATATCTTTCTATCTCATATCTATTTATCTATCTCATATCTATCTCATATCTATCTATTATCTATCTATCTCATATCTATCTATCCATGTATCTCATATCTATCTTTTTATGTGTTCTCTTATTGTTCAAAACTATCAAGAATTTATTTTAATGAAATGTCTTAATTGAATATACTCATGTGAGACTCTAGAGATCTGTCATATACTTTTTAATGTTGTACAAGCACTTCCTGATAAGGGTTGGCATTGTGATGGCGCCCCGGTTATAGGTTTTGGTGGCTTCAGGTAGATGTATATGTAAGTGCATAGTGTGAAGATAAAGTGATCAAAACAGGACATCCAAAAAAGGCAAAAAAGTCACTACCACCCTCTATGTGTCATTGATAACACTGGTGTCTTCTCATGTGTCTGGGCCCATCAGGTATCAGGGTGTGTGTGTGTGGGCCCCGTCTGCCCCCCACCTATCATGACCCCGGTATGTTCTGTTTTCCTTTAGTCCTAGTTCTGAGGACCGGCCTCACTCTCTTCTTTGTATTGTTTTTATTATTGACTCAACCAGAGAATTTCCACCTCCCATCACAGCCGTCCCTCGTGTCCCCACCCTGCGAGGAGTTTTCACAAAAGGACAGAACCCTGAACCCGTCATGGAGGAATTTGTGACACAATGGAGTGTGGGAAAGGAAAGACGAGCAGATACTATCATTATGCGAGGCTTGTGCTGCCCGTGGCTATGTAGAATGACATGTCATAGTATCTGTTCTATGCATTGTGCAGCTATAGATCTACTCCTACTGTGCACTGGTTGTGGAGAGAAGCACACCCGAAAAACCACAACCCTGCTAAGTACACCTACATACTTCTCACTGGATTTACACTCTTTATATTTATATTAACCCTCCGTCCCCCCCCCCCCCCCCCCCCCATCCTCCTCGTACACTCATGACAGAACTATGCCGACAAGTGATGACAAGACCCCGGTCAAGAGGGAGATGATGGGCAAAAATCTGTAGGATATCATAGGTGAAGCATTGGTGTTAGGTAGATTAATCTATCCAGGGGCCGATTGACAAAACATAGGGCCCCCAGACCAAATAAACCAAAGAAATAGGGTTGTCACCTGGACGGTATTTTACTGGCAAAGCCACCCTACCGGTGCTTTTATATTAAAAATGATTTATCCAACCAAATTTCCAACTCCCGGAATGTTGCACCATATACTATACCAGTGTTTCCCAACCAGAATGCCTCCAGCTGTTGCAAAACTACAACTCCCAGCATGCCCGGACAGCCGTTGGCTGTCCGGGCATGCTGGGAGTTGTAGTTTTGCAACAGCTGGAGGCACCCTGGTTGAGAAACACTGACTTATACTGTATACTACTATATAGTCCAACATGCTGGGAGTTGTAGTTTTGAAACAGCTGGAGGCACCCCTGGTTGGGAAACACTAACCTATACTGTACCATATACTACTACATAGTCCAACATGCTGGGAGTTGTAGTTTTGCAACAGCTGGAGGCACCCCTGGTTGAGAAACACTGACTTATACTGTATATTACTATATAGTCCAACATGCTGGGAGTTGTAGTTTTGAAACAGCTGGAGGCACCCCTGGTTGGGAAACACTGATCTATACCATATACTACTACATAGTCCAACATGCTGGGAGTTGTAGTTTTGCAACAGCTGGAGGCACCCCTGGTTGAGAAACACTGACTTTTACTGTATACTACTATATAGTCCAACATGCTGGGAGTTGTAGTTTTGAAACAGCTAGAGGCACCCCTGGTTGGGAAACACTGACCTATACCATATACTACTACATAGTCCAACATGCTGGGAGTTGTAGTTTTGTAACAGCTGGAGGCACCCCTGGTTGGGAAACCCTGACCTATACTATATACTACTATATAGTCCAATATGCTGGAAGTTGTAGTTTTGCAACAGCTGTAGGCACCCCTGGTTGGGAAACCCTGACCTATACTATATACTACTATATAGTCCAACATGCTGGGAGTTGTAGTTTTGCAACAGCTGGAGGCATCCCTGGTTGGGAAACACTGACCTATACCATATACTACTACATAGTCCAACATGCTGGGAGTTGTAGTTTTGCAACAGCTGGAGGCACCCCTGGTTGGGAAACACTGACTTATACTGTATACTACTATATAGTCCAATATGCTGGGAGTTGTAGTTTTGCAACAGCTGGAGGCACCCCTGGTTAGGAAACGCTGACCTATACTGTATAATACTATATAGCCCAACTGGGAGTTGTAGTTTTGCAACAGCTGGAGGCACCCCTGGTTGGGAAACATTGACCTAAACCATATACTACTATATAGTCCAACATGCTAGGAGTTGTAGTTTTCCTTTGGGGCAGCTGCTGAGCCACATGTATCAGGGCATGCTGGGAGTTGTAGTTAGTAACTAACTGCAACTTCCAAATTTAATTGAAAAAAAAAATGCGATCAAAAAGTCACATCACAACAAAAATGGTCCTGTTCAAAACTACAGATCGGGGCGCAAAGAAATGACCCTGATACAGGCCCGTATTAGGAGAAATAATAAAGTTATAGGGGTCAGAATAGGACCAAATTTACCCTGCATATATGTATCCTGTGATGTCACGCATATATAATTAATTATGCAAATTAGCACCCTACCCTAGCCCCTATGTAAAATCTGTCACAGGGCTCATCCCCAGTCTATGTGTCATTTATAATACTAGTGTCTTCTGATGTGACGAAGGGGCGTCGGGGGTCCCTCTTCATACACAAGGGCCCTGTACCTCGTTTTGCAACAGCTGGAGAGCCGCGGGTTGGAGAACACTGCCTTATATAGTGCCAACGTACCCTACAGCGCTGTACACAGATTGTTATCAGCCTTGATGTAAGTCATTTGTTCATTTCCAGTGCCAACTTCATTTACATGTTTTCGAGGTATACGGCGGTGATTTCATTTCTATACATTACTATGGTGTTGGATCAGATTACAGGTTGCTCGTGCTATCTAGAGAGCGCCAGGTTGGGGGACACTAAAATGAGGCATAAAGACTATACCTAAATAAACTTTTCTGGGGCATAAAGTGGGTAAAGACCTCAAGAAAATGAAAGGTGTAAGAAAAAGACACGTATGAACACGCTACATATGTTTTGTTGTATGACAGAGGTCCCCAAGCCGGTCCTCAAGTCCCACCAACAGTCCAGGACCGGAATTTTTCTCTGTGGCCCTTCAGATGTTGCAAATCTACAACTCCCAGCATGCCCGGACAGCCAACGGCTGTCCGGGCATGCTAGGAGTTGTAGTTGTGCAACATCTGGAGGACCCCAGTTTAAAGACCACTGGTCTAAGGTAATAAAGAAGTGTATGCATGGTTCCTGGGTCATCTAGGCTATAAAGAAATTAAATGGGCACTGTCAGAATCCCAAATTTTTGATATGTTGTACATCTTGGCAAAACAATAACCTTTCTAATATACTTCATAAAAAAATGTTATCTCCTTTTTATAGAAATCATGGCTTATAAAAAAGATCACAAGGGGTCCCCCATACCATCCAGAACATAATCCTGTCCGGCTGCATCATCATCTTTGTCCCAGGTGAAGCACAGGCATGGACAAAGTACAGGAAGTGAGGGAGCGGAACTAGCAGTCCTCTGTGCTCACTCCTGTCCTATCAGACTGCAGGATGAAAAAAGAGAGGAGGAGGTAACAGAGCGGCCTGTAGTGATTGGATGAGGAGACCCAGCACAGCACAGCAGACTCAGGGATGAGGTGAATACATGGTGAATGAAGGCGGGTTCAGTGCTTGCCTTGGACATGCCCCTTGTTACGCCGAGCGCTCCGGGTCCCTGCTCCTCCCCGGAGCGCTCGCGGCGTTCTCCTCTCTGCAGCGCCCCGGTCAGACCCGCTGACCGGGAGCGCTGCACTGACACTGACGACGGGGATGCGATTCGCATAGCGGGACGCGCCTGCTCGCGAACCGCATCCCAAGCCACTTACCCGTCCCGGTCCCCGGCTGTCACGTTCTGGCGCTGGCGGCTCCGCTCTCTAAGATTTAAAGGGCCAGTGCACCAATGATTGGTGCCTGGCCCAATCAGTCTAATTAGCTTCCACCTGCTCCCTGTCTATATAACCTCACTTCCCCTTCCCAGTATTGCCGGATCTTGTTGCCTTGTGCCAGAGCCTTGTGCCAGAGCCTTAGTGTATGTCCAAAGCCTGTGTTCCAGACCTTCTGCTGTTGCCCCTGACTACGACCCTTGCTGCCTGCCCTGACCTTCTGCTACGTCCGACCTTGCTCTTGCCTTGTCCTTTTGTACCGCGCCCATCTCAGCAGTCAGAGAGGTTGACCCGTTGCCGGTGGATATGACCTGGTTGCTACCGCCGCAGCAAGTCCATCCC
This sequence comes from Hyla sarda, assembly GCF_029499605.1. Lineage (NCBI taxonomy): Eukaryota > Metazoa > Chordata > Amphibia > Anura > Hylidae > Hyla > Hyla sarda. Next base: position 161,816,792 of record NC_079197.1, read on the forward strand.
GCTTTGCGGCGGGCTCTGGTGAATACCAGTAGCAACTTAGAACCGGTCCGCCGGTACGGTCCACGCCAATCCCTCTCTGACACAGAGGATCCACCTCCAGCCTGCCGAATCATAACACCCCTTCCTGATCAGTGGATGTCAGAATGAGTGAGGGAAAAGAGGGATTTGTGAGCCAAATACAGACGCTAGACACTGAAGCTAAAAACATGTAAAGCACATGTACACTTTCTCAAATATCTAGGTTTAAGGAGGAGTTCATTCCCACTTCTCTGCTGGTCAAGTGGACTGGATGGATTTAATGGCTGTTTTTCTGATGGTCTAGGGTAGAGGAAGATAGAACACCATGTTTCTTGGTGAACTGAAAAATAAAAAAAAATAAAGATGCTAAAAGACACAAGTGTGGACATTTTGGAACATCTGGCCAGGGATTAAAGTTCGGAGATGAGCAGGGAGTTTCTAAGTCCCTACCAAAAAATGATAAAATTTGTGGTTCCACTGGAAGGAGTCGGTTTCTGGAAACCCCCCATATTGGTGCAGTTATTGGTGTGATCCCATCACGGTGACCAAACACAGCTAAACAGGTGTGGTCGGGAGTCGTAACAGGATCCTGCTCCTCCTTCTATTAGAACAAGGTATAAAGAGGGTTTTCTGTATCCTAAATCTCTTCACAGTCAGAACAGCAGGAGAAGACAGTCACAGCCACCAGCTGGTAATGCTACCTCGCTTTATTCATATCATTTTATCCTTCTTTTTGGATATTTTTTGAAAAAAATAATCTCCTCCGTTCCACGGCACAATTTCCATTCACCTTGGGAATGAAGCTGCTTTGCTTGGAAAACTTAACCTCATAATCATCAGTTTCCTGCATCTGTTTCCAGCTCTGCCCTCTCCCTCTCTCTCTCTCTCTCTCTCTCTCTCTCTCTCTTCTTCTACTTTTTCTTTTCTGTCTAAACTCTGGAAGCTGCCTAAAGTTTTCACACCCCTCTGAGATCTCTAAATAATCTGCCCCCCTTCTTCTATCAGACATTTTCGGAACGAGAAGACCATGAAGACGATTCTGTTTATCAGTTTTGCTCTTGGGCTCATTGCCATAGGTAAGTGTTGTGTTTTTTTTATCATAAGATACATATGTATATTTTTATGCTTGAAAATAGTGCAAAATGTTCAAAAAGATTTCTTATAGTCAAACAAGGTGTAACGAGGGCAAAATAACCGGGTGTTTTGTCTCATGTTGCAAGTCTTTTCTGTGCCTGTTGGCTCTGGTGGACGTAACATGTGTCAGAAAGCACTTTACGGATTTCGTGTACTGTAGCTAAAGGGTGTTTCTTAATTATCTTTAATTAAGATAATTAAGAAAGTATCTTAATATATAATTATTATCTTTCTTAGTCCATCTTGGTATCTTCTTTAATTTAGCACCATCGGCATCTTACAAAATGAACACTAAACGTGAAGAACGGTGGGACAATTTAGAATATGTACCCCCCCCCTCCCTGTGAAAATCTTAAGAAGGGTCTTGTAGTTAAACCCAAAAGTTGGTTCCTTGATAGCACCGTAGATAAGTCATCAGGGATTTGGAAATTCCAGGTTCAGGTGTCACATTTTTGTGTTGTTTTTACTAAAAACCCTCAAGGAAGTAAGTGTTTCTTTTCAGGCATAGAGAGTTATGAAGACGTAACAGTCCCCCTCCTAGTCCTCAGGCCACTTACACTAGACCAAGATGTACGGAGAGGCAGGGCGTGGACCTCTACATTTTGACTGTTTATTTGTATGTTGGGACTGTCCAGATACTGTCATTTTTTAGACGGCACAGAACGCTTGCTTCATGAAACAAGTTTTTCCACAGGTGGAAAAGTTTGTACACGACTGGAATGTTATACAGGGCTGTAGTTATTGTACGGTGGAGCTGAAAACATGACGGGGCAGCATGTCGTAGACAGACAGTGTAGAATGCAAAGTTTATTATATACTTGTGTGTTACTTATTATTACTAACCTGCTGATATGTAAGTTTTTGGAAGAGTTGGGATATGATTAGCATGTTAGAAGCAGAGTTGTTATACCTTAGAAATGTATGTAATTTTTTTTGGATGAGTCTAGGGACACTTCAGCTATTGAAACATGTCATGGGCACCTAAATGGGCACCTTTAAGGCTACTTTCACACTGCTGTTGTGCCCCGACCTTAAACAGCCATTAGGCTCTTTTTTTCCAGCCTTTAACAGACGTTTTTGGGACAGGGCACAACGGGCAATAACGGGTCCCAAAGGATTCCATTTACAATAATGGGGCACGTCGGGGGCGCTGTTATTTTGTAGCGGGAGTATTCATTTTTTCCCGCAATTCTCACTGGCTCCCCTGACGGCCGTCACACTTCCTTGCCCTAACGGCAGTGGGAAATAAAAGCCTAACAGATCTTCTCTTGATATGTTGGGAACCCTATTATTGTACTAAGATCGGGGTGGAAGAATTCTATATTTTGAAATCGGTGTTATTCCATCCTGGGTGGGGTCTCTGATTGTAGTAGTAAAGAGTTGGCCATAGACCTAAGCTTTTATTAAGCCACACATGCTTGAAAGGCTGAGGACCACTACAACAATAGGTAAGACTATATATATATCGGCCAATATAAAAACTTGTACCAAAAAAATGTACATGCCCATTCCTACCACTGCCCAACATCAAACAGCAAGCTGAAAGACAGCTGATGGGGATTGCTTTATCTTAGAATATTTATGGAAGATATCTGCCAATGGCCTGTTGGAATAAGCAACATTCGTGAATAAGTTAAATTAGGGTGCATTCACACCATGTTTTTGCTATACGGCATCCGGAAACGGCTGCCGTATAGCCAAAACATGGTGTGAATGCACCATTACCTAACAGTGGGCCAGAATGGTCACAATTCCATTGTTTCTTATCTGTAACCATCTTATTATTTCTAATACATCAGTACTAGTGTGTAGAGATGTCCTTCAATGGTGCAAGGGTGTGGTAGGAAGGAAGAACATGTTCCTGATACTGTATTTTTGAGAGCCAAGATAAGAGGGGCCTGTGACGATTTATTAGGGTATAGGAATGTCCTTCAATGGTGCAAGGGTGTGGTAGGCAGAAAGGTCTTGTTCCTGATACTGTATTTCGGAGCTCCTAGATAAGACTGGCCTGTGTCGATGTATTAGAGTATAGAGATGTCTTCAATTGGGCCAGGGTGGGGTAGGAAGGAAGATTGTGTTCCTGATACTGTATTTTGGAGATACCAGATAAGACGGGATTGTGTTGATGTATTAGAGTATAGCGATGTTCTTCAATGGTGCTAGGGTGTGGTAGGTAGAAAGGTCTTGTTTCTGATACTGTATTTTGGAGAGCCAAGATAAGACGGGCTTGTGCAGATGTATTAGAGTATAGCGATGTCCTTCAATGGAGCAAGGGTGTGGTAGGTAGGAGATTGGGTTCCTGATACTGTATTTCCGAGATCCCAGTTAAGATGGGCCTGTGCTGGTGTATTAGAGTGTAGAGATGTCCTTCAATGATGCAAGGGTGTGGTAGGAAGGAAGATTGCGTTCCTGATACTGAATTTTGGAGATACCAGATAAGACAGGCTTGTGCCAATGTATTAGAGTATAGCAATGTCCTTCAATGATGCAAGGGTGTGGTAGGTAGGAGATTGGGTTCCTTATACTGTATTTCCTAGATCCCACTGAAGATGGGCCTATGCTGATGTATTAGAATGTAGTGATGTCCTTCAATAGTGCAAGGGTGTGGTAGGAAGGAAGATTGTGTTCCTGATACAATATTTTGGAGATACCAGATAAGACAGGCCTATGCCAGTGTATTAGAGTATAGTGATGTCCTTTAATGGTGCAAGGGTGTGGTAGGAAGGAAGATCATGTTCTAGATAGTGTATGTCAGTGAGCCAAGATAAGACGTGCCTGTAGGAACAGGTCCTCCTATAATTACTATTGTGATATGATTTTCTAAGTTTATGGTAAATTTATGGGGAAATAGATCTCAGTGATAGCAGTAGTTCCGAGGCTATACAAAGCGGCATTGCGGATGATAGTCTACTAATGGAGTCTTACTAATGGAGTTGTGAGGGCACAATGAGCCTTCTTGTTCCACCCCTTTCACCTTCTCGAGAGAGATATCAGTAGCGTCTACCCTTCAAATGTGATTCAGGACTAGTCATGCGGACAGTGGGTAGCTAGCTATACCATATCATTTCATAATTCTGAATTTCCAGGTTTCTATTGGAAAAACGTGACCTTATAAAACAAATATTTGATCTGTCAACACTGAGAAGTCTCACTTTAAGATAATGGTAAAAGGGATTAAAAGTCAAAAGGGAGGGGTAGAAATGAACAAAGAAATTCTGATGTGGGAGGGCATGCAGAAAAAGTGCGGAGGGTGCCAGGCAGGTGGGGCAGTAGGATGAGAAGTAGGAACAAATTAGACATTGTTAACGAAAAGAATGATGTGTATTGAAACCTGGGAATCGGTCTTCTTACTACGGCAACATGATTTCATCGACTCTTACCTACACATGACAATTGCTGTCTTTAATGCCAGAATACATAGACCACAAGGTCACACCCTCACGTTACACAACAGAGATGTATGACACACAGGCTGATTCTCATGCCGGAGGTGAAGCTCAACAATCACCTTAAAATGGGCACAATGCCTTGTGATGGGACAAATCAGACGTAACCTGATGCCATAATCACGCCCGCGGAACAACTAGGGTCTTCTAATGTAGTCAGAGGAGGCCAATTCCACCCTTTTAAGCTTCAGCTAGAGGCTATGATTCTTCCACGTACTGTTAGAGTTTACTCACCTACTACAACATACATGATAAAGTAGTTCATTTCTTTCGAAGATTACCATTTTACTAAAATTTCAGTCATGTCAAAGGACCTTCAAAGAAGTCGTAATACTTGGTCAATTGCTCTTGTTTGACTTTTAGGTTGTTTAGTTATCTACGCAACCTTGAGTGGTGGGATTTTTATTTTAAAGGGCCACTAAATAAGATTAAACTTAGTCCATCAGAATAGTACATAGTACACAAAGTTTAAGTGGGTAATTCTTAGGTCCAAAAAGTTATCATCTATTCACAGGATAGGGGATAACAAACTGACTGGTGGGGTGGGATCACTGGGAATGTGGTCAGTGCTTGGCACCATAGAGAATGAATGGAGCACTGGCCGTGTTTAAGTGGATTCATTATATTTACATGTGAGTGGTTGGCGAGGGGGGGGGGGGGGGAGGTTGCAAAATTTCCTTTATTCCTGTAATTTTTAGGGGTCCCAGCTGTCAGAACCCCACCAATTCTCAGTATTTTGGATAGGGGATACCTTTTTAAGATGGAAATACTCATTTAATCCCCGCCTTGCCTTTTGTGTTCTGAGATACCTTTGAGAGCCCTTCAAATGGATTCCTACCATGATTTTACTCAACAGAAATGACATCACCTATTCGATTCTATGGCTACGGCCAATCATTAACTACTTCTGAGCTGGCACAGCTAGTGGACATGCTTTTTTTTTAAATAAAATTATAGGAGTTATATAAACCAGTGGTCCCCAACATAGCCCTCTAGTGTAAAACTATCTTTTTCTATTCAACTGGCTCCAGTAAGTTAAACAGATTTGTAAATTACTTCTATTAAAAAAAACCTTAATCTTTCCAGTACTCAGCTGCTGTATGCTCCAGAGGAAGTTGTATAGTTCTTTCTTGTCTGATCCCAGTGCTTTCTGCTGACACCTCTGTCCATGTCAGGAACTGTCCAGAGCAGGAACAAATCCCCATAGCAAACTTCTCCTGCTTTGGTCAGTTCCTGACATGGACAGAGGTGTCAGCAGAAAGAACTATACAACTTCCTGTGGAGCATACAGCAGCTGATAAGTACTGGAAGGATTAAGATTTTTTAATAGAAGTAATTTACAAATCTGTATAACTTTCGGGCACCAGTTGATTAGAAATAAAAAGTTTTCCACCGGCGTCCTCCTTTAATCCCAAGAATACTGACTGCTTACACACTTATTGAATGTAGTCTTCCAAGATGAAGAGCATATAAATTCCTTTGCCTGTTCATGAGAAGGAAATCCTCCTTGTTTGTCTAAAATGTACCCGTCACTTGAAAAACTGTGGTCTCAAACTGTGGCCCTCCAGATGTTGCACAACTTCAACTCCCAGCATGCCCGGACAGTGTTTAGAACCTTAAAGGGTACCTTTCATCAAAAAAACTTTTGGTTTATTATAGATTAATGTATGCAGAATAACTTTCACATAGCATGTTATTAAAAAATATGCTTCTTTCTATTTAATTTTCCACTTTGAAAAAACGACCACTAGGGGTCTCCCTACCAGTCCTTTTTTTTATAGATTTCAGACTCATGCTGGAGTCCTAAATCTCAGACTGCAGCCGGGACATAGACAAGCTCAACACTGCTCCCTGGCAGTGTGCAGTGGTGAGTTTGTCTGTGTTCCGGCCACAGTCTGAGATTTAGGACTCCTGCATGAGTCTGAAATCTATCAAAAACAACTGGTAGGGAGACCCCTAGTGGTCGTTTTTTCAAAGTGGAAAATTAAATAGAAAGAAGCATATTTTTTAACAACATGTTATTGGAAAGTTATTCTGCATACATTAATCTATAATATATCAAAAGTTTTTTTTTTGATGAAAGGTATCCTTTAACAAATGTTAGAACGAGCGTCTGACCGAGACAATCCCATAGACCTACATTGTAAGTGTGTCTCGCTTGGTGCGCTCTTCTCCCAGCTAGTCCTAGCCATCGGTCACGGTCTGAATACTCAGACACCAACTGAGCAAAACTTTCTATAACATATCACAAGTTTTTGTTTTCTTAAAGTGACGGTGTTAATTTTCTTAAAGTGACAGTGCTTATTCTAATGTCAGTGTGTATTATGTATTTAATTCTCTTTTTTTTTACCTTGTAGCCTCTGCTCTAACGTGTAAAACATGTGATTTCCGTTTCGTCTCCTTGTGCATCACTGGGTCTTCAAATAAAGAGTGCACTGGAAACTGCTCCCACACCAGCGCCTCATTTGGTAAATATACTCATCTATAGAAATTCTTCTCCTATTTTTTTTCTTTTTCTTTTTTTGGTTTAAAGGGGTATTCCAGTAAAAAAAAAAATTTTTTAATTTTTTTATATCAACTGGATCCAGAAAGTTATACAGATTTGTAAATTACTTCTATTAAAAAAAGTCTTAATTCTTCCAGTAGTTATCAGCTGCTTAAGTTAAGTTGTTCGTTTCTGTCTGACAACAGTGCTCTCTGCTGACATCTCCAAAGTAGGAGCAAATCCCCACAGGAAACCTAGTCTGCTCTTGGCAGTTCCCGAGACAGACAGAGGTGTCAGCAGAGAGCATGTTGTCAGACAGAAAAGAACAACTCAACTTGAGTCATTTACAAGTCATTTACAAATCTGTTTAACTTTCTGGAGCCAGTTGATATGTATGTAAAAAAGTTTTTTCCTGGAAGACCCCTTTAAGGACACTTGAGAACATTAGATATGTACCCTACTGCTTTTGGCTTATTGGCCCATAGTGAATGACACTAATGGGGTGATTTAAAAAAAAGGTTACCAGAGGCTCAACACTTCCCAGTATCAAAGTACTCTGATCTAGAACCCAGGCATCAGTCCCTCAACCCCTTCTAGCGTGAAAGTGTTCTCCGATCTAGAACACAGGCACCAGTGTCTAATATTTAAACTCTGAACTAGAACCCTCGTACCCAGAGTATCAACATATTGTAGCATGGAACTGTTCTTTGATCTAGAACCCAAGATTCAACTTGGGGTACTGAGCATTGGGGTCTAGCATGAAGTACCTTATACTGACATTTCTTAGTTTTTTTTGTCATTTTCCATAGGTTCATTTTCCTTGTTCAGCAAACAGGGTTGCAAACCGAACTGTACAGATGAAAAAGACGTGACAGACAGCACCTTTAACTTTCGGTACAACACCACATGTTGTAACACAAATGAGTGTAACAGCGGAAGCGCCGTAAAGTTCTCGGTCTCCCTTGGGCTGGGCATGGGGCTCCTCTGGCTTCTGAATGCTGTGTGAGTCTTCTCCGCCGCAGGCACTGCAGACGTAACACTATAGGATTGCCTTGAAGCAAGGCTGAATGAGTATATGCAGATGCTATAAATTACAACAACACTGGACTGCTTCCTAAGTACTTGGCCTACAAGTCACAGTCAGGCATTCTATGACTTGGCTTAGTCCTAAAAGGCGAACAAGTCCCCTTACCCTTTATGGCTTTTCTCCTATTCTTTTCCATTTATCACCACTTTTCTCCTATTCTTTCCCATTTATCACCACTTTTCTCCTATTCATTCCCATTTATCACCATTTTTCTCCTATTCTTTCCCATTTATCATCACTTTTCTCCCAGTCTTTTCCATTCTTGACCTTTAGCCGGACCACAGTCTGTGAATATGAGGTCTTCCGATCGGACTGATTCACACCAATGGGTCTACTCCTTCTGCACTTCCTTTACAGAGTCTCCTCACAAAATGACATGCCTCTTTGATTTGTTGAATTCAATACCAAATAAAAAAAAATGTTGTATAGATAACTAAATAATAAATCTTATTTGTGATAAATTTGTCTCACTTGTGTTTGTTTTTGACCATATTTATGTGAGGAATTTAACCCGATAAAGGGGTACTCCGGTGCTTAGCATTCGGAATAAAATGTTCCGAACACTTAGAGCCGGCATCGGGGGCTCATAACGTCACGACCCCGCCCCCTTGTTATGTCACGCCCCACACGCCCCTTCAATGTAAGTCTATGGGAGGGGGGTGTGGTGGCTTTAACGCCCCCTCCCATAGACTTGCATTGAGGGGGAGGGGCGTTATGTCATGAGGGGGTGGGGCCATGACTTCACAAGCCCCCGATGCCGGCTCTAAAATTTCAGAACATTTTTCATTTTTGAGCTCCCCCCCTCCTTCTAGCTTTTAATAGCCATAAATCTTTTATATTTCCATCTACAGACCAATATGAGGCTTGTTTTTTGCAAGACCAATTGCACTTTGTAATGACATCACTTATTTTTCATAAATATGCTGCAAAAAAATATGTGTATAGTTTCCGTCATGTCTATTTTTAAAACATTTTATAGCTTTTAAGAAAAAAAAATTCAATTACCATTTTATGACCCTATATCTTTTTTATTTTTGTGCCTACAGAGCTGTGAGGTGTCGTTTTTTATCGGTACCAACTTGACATAGATCAGACTATTTCATTGCTTTTTAATACATTTTTTTTCTGGGTTGTGACAAAAAAAAAAAACACAACTCCAGTGCTTGGTGTTTTTTTTTTTTTTGTTCACGCCATTGACCACGTGGGATCAATAATGTTATATGTTTGCGGTAAGCTTGTGGGAGTGTAGGGTATATGGGGTGTAGCTATGTAGTGACTAAAGGGTGTAACCCTTAATACTCGTGACACCAGGGTGCGGGCTTCTCTGTATATACTTGTCCTATCGCCACCCGTCCCAAGAGCGATAGGGAGGGATAATAAATGATTGTCCACAACCGGAGGTTTCAGAAAACTGTCAGAACTTTTACTGCAGGTTTTATGCAGAGTTAAACAGGAACAGTCTTTGTAAAATAAGAGTCTATGAGGATCCTGACAGTTGGTTGGGACCTTGTGAGTTTTAAGCTCAGGAGGTTGATATGTGCTGTCCCGCTGGATTTAGGGGATTGAGTTTAGGTCCAGCAGTCATGTAGACTTTAGCAGGGAGTTGTATTGTAACTCACGATTTGGTAAGTTGCGGTATTATCAGGCTTCGGTCTTGTCTTGTCTTTGAAAGTTGCACGGATCTCTCCTTTCTGCTAGTCCGAAACCCAAGAGAGCGAGGATTGGCTGGCAGTTCCCTTATATGGGCAGGGGCTGGCCTTGAGCTCATTGGTCCATGCCATCTGTCAGTCACTTTACACAAGGAATTATGATCTAGACATGTGACCACACACGTGACCTAGGAAGGTCCTTTAGCATACCCTAAGAGAATTAACATTAGTCACATGACCGAAGGTCCTGCGACACTATATACACAATTAAATATACACACACAAACATCACAAAATGAAAGAAGTTCCTTTCCCAATTATGACAGAACGGGAGGATATGAGTATTATGTGAGAGCGCTATATATACTCGCGAGATAGTCTTCTGTGATGTGTGTGAGGAAAAAAACAGGGGGCAGAAAAGAGGGTGTGTAGTCGATTGAAAAGGTTCCACCGATTTTACAAAGTGTCTAATTTGCAGGTACTTGTAAAAATCGGTACGTGGAAGATTAAATTTAGATACAATATTGGTAAATGGTAATAATCCTACAGAATCCGAAATATCTGCCAACTTTAAAAGGCCCCTGCGTTGCCACTCTGAAAGATTTCAATCTGGGATTTGTAGCTGTATAACCTCCAGGGGTAAATCACCCAGAGGAAGTGGCAACAGCCCTTGTGAGATCTTTGGGAGAGACCAGATTTGTATTGCCGCTTTAACTGTAGGGAGAGAAGATTCTATGTGGAAAGATGAGAGGCGATTCCTCCAAAGTATAATTTTGAATAAGGATGGTGAGGTTTCAGCTGTCTCAATATCAACCCACTGTTTCGAGTTGTCGCCTATCCATAGATTATGGGTCTGATCTAGTATAGCAGCCTGATAGTAATTTAACAGATCTGGGCAACCTAGACCTCTTCTCTCCATGGGCAGACACGTAATTTTTGAGGACACTCTGGCCTTTTTCCCATTCCAAATATAATATGACAATATTCTTTGTAAGCTACGAATTCTAGAACCGTATTTTTCGCCGTATAAGACGCACTTTTTCTTATACGGCGAATACACCCCTATCGCGGCGGTCCCTGCGGCCATCAATGGCCGGGACCCGCGGCTAATACAGGACATCACCGATCGCGGTGATGCCCTGTATTAACCCTTCAGACGCGGCGATCAAAGCTGACCGCCGCGTCTGAAGGGAAAGTGACACTAACCCGGCTGTTCAGTCGGGCTGTTCGGGACCGCCGCGATTTCACAGCGGCGGTCCCGAACAGCCCGACTGAATAGCCGGGTTAGTGCTTCTAGGACACCGGGAGGGACCTTACCTGCCTCCTCGGTGTCTTCTCCGTTCAGGGATCCCCTGTATGGCCGGCGCTCTCCTTCCTCGTCATCACGTCGTCGCGTACGTGCGTCGGCGCGCGTAACGATGTGATGGCGGCGACGGAGAGCGAGGAAGGTATCCGGCCGGCAGCAGACACGTTCCAGAGCGACGGGGACACGGTGACAGCGATGGAGCGACATCCAGGGCAGCGGTGACGGGTCCGGAGCGGCAGGGACACGTGAGTATTACCTCCTATGCAGAGGTCTTCAATCTGCGGACCTCCCGATGTTGCTGGGAGTTGTAGTTTTGCAACATCTGGAGGTCCGCAGGTTGAAGACCACTATTGGGTTCAAAATCTTTATTTTTTTTAGATTTTGCCCCTAAAAATAGGGTGCGTCTGATACGCTGGTGCGTCCTATAGGACGAAAAATACGGTATGTGGTAAGTGAATTGGGAGATTTCTGAAGAAATACAGAATTTTAGGCAAGAGTGTCATCTTTACCACAGAGATTCTACCTAACCAAGAGATGGATGATTGCCCACATTTTCCCACATCTCATTTAAGCGAGGACATCAGGATGTCATAGTTACAGCTTTACCAGGTTTGATGACGGAACTGTCAATATGATCCCTAGGTAGGGCAGTTGTCCTTCAGTCCATGTAAAAGGGTATTCTTTTTGTAGTTTGGCCTTCATATCTGCTGGAATCGATAAACCTAGAATTAGTGGTTTTGCTGCGTTAATTTTGTAGTAGCTAACTCTATTGAATTTTTGAAGTATATTCGTTATTTCTCTCAATGAAGCCTCTGGGGAAACAATAGAAAGAATGATATCGTCTGCAAAGAGATCTATTTTATGCTGTTTATCCCCGCCGGCAATGTCAGTGCAGCGCTCCCGGTCAGCGGGTCTGACCGGGGCGCTGCAGAGAGAGGAACGCCGCGAACGTTCCGGGGAGGAGCAGGGACCCGGAGCGCTCGGCGTAACAGTACCCCCCCCTTAGGTCTCCCCCTTTTTTTTTCCGGCAATTGCTCCACGTGGGACGAGGACATTGGGAGCGATTGTAGGGTTTCTTCAAAGGCAGGCAGTTCAGCAGGAGTGGGAATGGGGAGGGAGGGCAGAGGGTGAAGCTTGGCACGGGGCAGAGTGTCACCAGGACGGGGGCTATGAGGAGGCACGGCACAGTCCTGATAGGCCTTGGGGAGACCAGGCACAGGAGGAGACACTGAGGCCCGACAGACTGGACTGGGAGCACAGGTGAGGCATTTCTTACGGCAAGCAGGGCCCCAATTCTTGATCTCCCCGGTGGTCCAGTCAAGGGTGGGAGAATGATGCTGGAGCCATGGCAGACCGAGGAGGACTTCAGAGGTACAGTTGGGAAGGACGAACAATTCAATCTTTTCGTGATGGGGTCCAATGCACATTAAGAGGGGTTATGTGCGGTAACGCACGGTGCAGTCCAATTTAACTCCGTTGACCGAGGAAATTTAGAGCGGCTTGACGAGACGGGTCACCGTGATGCAGAACTTATTCACCAAAGAGGCCAGAATAAAATTTCCAGAAGAACCAGAGTCCAAGAAGGCCGCGGCAGAGAAGGAAGAGTTGGCAGAAGGAGAAATCCGCATGGGCACAGTGAGACGTGGAGAAGCAGACTTCGTACCAAGAGACGCCACACCCACGTGAGCTGGGTGCGTGCGTGCGTTTCCCAGACGTGGAGGACGAATAGGGCAATCCACCAAGAAATGTTCGGTACTGGCGTAGTGTTATGCCTAGCGCTCCGGGTCTCCGCTCCTCCCCGGAGCGCTTACGGCGTCTTTCTCTCCGCAGCGCCCCGGTCGGTCCCGCTGACCGGGAGCGCTGCACTGTCTTGGCCGTCGGGGATGCGATTCGCACAGCGGGACGCGCCCGCTCGCGAATCGCATCCCAGGTCACTTACCCGTCCCGGTCCCCCGCTGTCATGTGCTGGCGCGCGCGGCTCCGCTCTCTAGGGCGCGCGCGCGCCAGCTCCCTGAGACTTAAAGGGCCAGTGCACCAATGATTGGTGCCTGGCCCAATTAGCTTAATTGGCTTCCACCTGCTCCCAGACTATATCTGATCTCTGCCCCTGCACTCCCCTGCCGGATCTTGTTGCCTTAGTGCCTAGAGAAAGCGTTTACTGTGTTTGTCCATACTGTGTACTTGACCTCCTGCTATTGCCTTATTGACTACGGTTCTTGCTGCCTGCCCCGACCTTCTGCTACGTCCGACCTTGCTTCTGTCTACCCCCTTGTACCGCGCCTATCTTCAGCAGTCAGAGAGGTTGAGCCGTTGCTAGTGGATACGACCTGGTCACTACCGCCGCAGCAAGACCATCCCGCTTTGCGGCGGGCTCTGGTGAACACCAGTAGTGACTTAGAACCGGTCCACTAGCACGGTCCACGCCAATCCCTCTCTGGCACAGAGGATCCACCTCCTGCCAGCCGGCATCGTGACAGTAGATCCGGCCATGGATCCCGCTGAAGTTCCTCTGCCAGTTGTCGCCGACCTCACTACGCTGGTCGCCCAGCAAGCTCGACAGATCGCCCAACAAGAGCACCAGCTGTCGTACTTGACCACCATGACTCAGCAACTTCAGTCGCAGCTACAGCAGCTTCAGTCTCAGCTACTGCAATTTCAGTCACAGCTACAGCAGCAACAACCTTCTCCTCCGCCAGCTCCTGCACCTCTTCCGCAGCGAGTGGCCACTCCTCGCCTCCGCTTGTCCCTGCCGGACAAATTTGATGGGGACTCTAAGTTTTGCCGTGGCTTTCTTTCACAATGTTCCCTGCACTTGGAGATGATGTCGGACCAGTTTCCTACTGAAAGGTCTAAGGTGGCTTTCGTAGTCAGTCTTCTGTCTGGGAAAGCTCTGTCATGGGCCACACCGCTCTGGGACCGCGATGACCCCGTCACTGCCTCTGTACACTCCTTCTTCTCGGAAATTCGAAGTGTCTTTGAGGAACCTGCCCGAGCCTCTTCTGCTGAGACTGCCCTGCTGAACCTGGTCCAGGGTAATTCTTCCGTTGGCGAGTACGCCATACAATTCCGTACTCTTGCTTCTGAACTATCCTGGAATAATGAGGCCCTCTGCGCGATCTTTAAAAAAGGCCTATCCAGCAACATTAAAGATGTTCTGGCCGCACGAGAAATTCCTGCTAACCTGCATGAACTCATTCATCTAGCCACTCGCATTGACATGCGTTTTTCTGAGAGACATCAAGAGCTCCGCCAGGAAAAAGACTTAGATCTCTGGGCACCTCTCCCACAGTCTCCGTTGCAATCTACGCCTAGGCCTCCCGCCGAGGAGGCCATGCAAGTGGATCGGTCTCGCCTGACCCAGGAGGAAAGGAATCGCCGTAGGGAAGAAAATCTTTGTCTGTACTGTGCCAGTACCGAACATTTCTTGGTGGATTGCCCTATCCGTCCTCCACGTCTGGGAAACGCACGCTCGCACCCAGCTCTCGTGGGTGTGGCGTCTCTTGATTCAAAGTCGGCTTCTCCACGTCTCACGGTGCCCGTGCAGATTTCTCCTTCAGCCAACTCCTCCCTCTCAGCCGTGGCCTGCTTGGACTCTGGTGCCTCTGGGAATTTTATTCTGGATTCCTTGGTGAATAAATTCCGCATCCCGGTGACCCGTCTCGTCAAGCCACTCTACATTTCCGCGTTCAACGGAGTCAGGTTGGATTGCACCGTGCGTTACCGCACGGAGCCCCTCCTAATGTGCATCGGACCTCATCACGAAAAAATTGAGTTTTTGGTCCTCTCCAATTGCACTTCCGAAATTCTCCTTGGACTACCCTGGCTTCAACACCATTCTCCTACCCTGGATTGGTCCACAGGGGAGATCAAGAGCTGGGGTACCTCTTGTTTCAAGGACTGCCTTAAACCGGTTCCCAGTACTCCCTGCCGTGACCCTGTGGTTCCCCCTGTAACCGGTCTCCCTAAGGTCTTTATGGACTCTGCCTGCCATAAGAAGTGCCTCTCCCCCCCTCCCAGTCCAGTCAGGCAAGCCTCGGTGCCTCCTCATGGCCCTCGTCCTGGTGTCACACTGCCCCGTGCCAGGCCTCGCCCTCTGCCCTCCCTCCCCATTCCCACTCCTGCTGTACTGCCTGCCGTTGAGGAAACCCTCCATTCTTTCCCGGTGTCCTCATCCCAGGGGAGGCAGTTACCGGACAAAGAGAAGGGGAGACCTAAGGGGGGGGTACTGTTACGCCTAGCGCTCCGGGTCCCCGCTCCTCCCCGGAGCACTTACGGCGTCTTTCTCTCCGCAGCGCCCCGGTCGGTCCCGCTGACCGGGAGCGCTGCACTGTCTTGGCCGTCGGGGATGCGATTCGCACAGCGGGACGCGCCCGCTCGCGAATCGCATCCCAGGTCACTTACCCGTCCCGGTCCCCCGCTGTCATGTGCTGGTGCGCGCGGCTCCGCTCTCTAGGGCGCGCGCGCGCCAGCTCCCTGAGACTTAAAGGGCCAGTACACCAATGATTGGTGCCTGGCCCAATTAGCTTAATTGGCTTCCACCTGCTCCCAGACTATATCTGATCTCTGCCCCTGCACTCCCCTGCCGGATCTTGTTGCCTTAGAGCCTAGTGAAAGCGTTACTGTGTTTGTCCATACTGTGTACTTGACCTCCTGCTATTGCCTTATTGACTACGATTCTTGCTGCCTGCCCCGACCTTCTGCTACGTCCGACCTTGCTTCTGTCTACCCCCTTGTACCGCGCCTATCTTCAGCAGTCAGAGAGGTTGAGCCGTTGCTAGTGGATACGACCTGGTCACTACCGCCGCAGCAAGACCATCCCGCTTTGCGGCGGGCTCTGGTGAACACCAGTAGTGACTTAGAACCGGTCCACTAGCACGGTCCACGCCAATCCCTCTCTGGCACAGAGGATCCACCTCCTGCCAGCCGGCATCGTGACACGTAGTACAGACAAAGATTTTTTTCCCTACGGCGAGTCCTCTCTTCCTGGGTCAGACGAGACCGATCCACTTGCATAGCCTCCTCGGCGGGAGGCACAGGCGTAGATTGCAAAGGATACTGTGGGAGAGGTGCCCAGAGATCAAGGTCTTTTTCCTGGCAGAGCTCCTGGTGTCTCTCAGAAAAACGCATGTCAATGCGGGTGGCCAAATGGATAAGTTCTTGCAGGTTGGCAGGAATCTCTCGTGCGGCCAGCACATCCTTGATGTTACTGGATAGGCCTTTTTTAAAGGTCACGCAGAGAGCCTCGTTATTCCAAGATAATTCGGAAGTGAGAGTACGAAATTGGATGGCGTACTCGCCTACTGAAGAATTACCCTGGACCAGGTTCAGCAGGGCAGTCTCAGCAGAAGAAGCTCGGGCTGGTTCCTCGAAGACACTACAGACTTCAGCGAAGAAGGACTGGACTGTGGCTGTGGCAGGATCATTGCGGTCCCAGAGTGGTGTGGCCCAAGACAAGGCCTTTCCAGAAAGAAGACTCACTACGAACGCCACCTTAGACCGTTCTGTGGGAAATTGGTCAGACAACATCTCCATATGTAGGGAACATTGAGACAGAAAGCCACGGCAGAGTCTAGAGTCCCCATCAAATTTGTCCGGCAGGGACAAGCGGAGGCTAGGAGCGGCCACTCGCTGCGGAGGAGGTGCAGGAGCTGGCGGAGGAGATGGTTGCTGCTGTAGCAGTGGCAGAAGTTGCTGTAACGTGGCGGTCAACTGCGACAGCTGCTGTCCTTGTTGGGCAATTTGCTGCGATTGCTGAGCGACCACCGTGGATAGGTCAGCGAGACTCGGCAGCGGCACCTCAGCGGGATCCATGGCCGGATCTACTGTCACGATTCGGCTAGCTGGATGTGGATCCTCTGTGTCAGCGAGGGATTGGCATGGACCGTGTCGGTGGACCGGATGCTACTGGTGTTCACCAGAGCCCGCCGCAAAGCGGGATGGTCTTGCTGCGGCGGTAGCAACCAGGTCGTATCCACCGGCAACGGCTCAACCTCGCTGACTGCTGAGAAGGCGTGGGACAGAAGGACTAGGCAGAGGCAAGGTCAGACGTAGCAGAAGGTCGGGGCAGGCGGCAAGGTTCGTAGTCAAATGGAATAGCAGAAGGTCTGGAACACAGGCTTTGGACAACACTAAACACTTTCACTGGCACAAGGCAACAAGATCCGCAAAGGAAGTGCAGGGGAAGTGAGGTAATATAGCCAGGGAGCAGGTGGAAGCTAATTAGGCTAATTGGGCCAGGCACCAATCATTGGTGCACTGGCCCTTTAAGGCTTAGAGAGCTGGCGCGCGCGCGCCCTAAGGAGCGGAGCCGCGCGCGCCAGGACATGACAGCCGGGGGCCGGGACAGGTGAGTGACTTGGGATGCGATTCGCGAGCGGGCGCGTCCCGCTATGCGAATCGCATCCCCGCCGGCAATGTCAGTGCAGCGCTCCCGGTCAGCGCGTCTGACCGGGGCGCTGCAGGGAGAGGAACGCCGCGAGCGCTCCGGGGAGTAGCAGGGACCCGGAGCGCTCGGCGTAACAATAGCCCCAATGGACGCAGTCGAATGCCTTCTCCGCGTCCAGAGCTAGGAGCAGAGAAGGCATTCGTCGCTGCTCCAATATTGATATGATATCAATAAATCTACGGGTACCGTCTAAAGTTTGCTTACCCTTCACGAAGCCTACCTGATCATTCATTACTAGATGAGGAAGTATGTTATTTAACCTGGCTGCTAAAATAGACGCATAAAGCTTAAGGTCGGTGTTCAATAGAGCGATCGGTCTGTAATTGCTTGGCTCATCTGTAGGTTTCCCAACCTTTGGTATAGTGACAATGTGAGCTTTAAGCAATTCCGAAGGGAAAGAGGCGAACCTAATCACCTCGTTGAACATCCTGGTTAAATATGGGGCTAAGTGAGAGCCATGTAGCTTGTAGTAATCATTTGAAAGACCGTCTGGTCCAAGAGATTTCTGGGCTTTTAAAAGTTTGATTGCTTTCATCACTTCCCTTTCATCAATTGGGGCCGAAAGTTTAGACAACTGGAAAGGAGATGGTTGGGGGAGAGTTATTTCCTCCAAGAAAGATTAAATAAGAAGGGGATTGGGTTGGACTATCACAGGGTCATCCTTAAGGTTGTACAAGGCCCCATAATATTCAGCAAATACATTTGAGATACCTTTCGGGTCCGTTATTTTCTCCCTACGGGGGTTGTAGATGTATGAAATTCGGGGTTTAGTATGTTGGCCCTTTAATAGTTTTTTTTTAACTACTTGTATTATTATTATTTTTGCCTGGCTTCATAGTTACATAGTTCATAAGGCTGAAAAAAGACCATCAAGCTCAGCCTACAACCCTATTGTGTCCTGACTGTTAATTCAGAGGAAGACATAAAACCCTCCTGAGGCAGATGCCAATTGCCCCATATCAGGGGAAAATTTTTGACTCCAAATATGATAGAATAAATCCCTGGATCAGCATTCTATCTGAGGCAATATCTGCAACAGGGCCCCATATGCCAATTAAAATGCTGGTCTCTCATGGGGCAGATGTGTTTTGGGGCCCCCTTAGGCACCAGGGCCCCAGACGACTGCTACCTCGGCTACCTCTATAGCTATGCTCCTGGTTCTATCCCCATAAATCTAGTAGTAACCATAACTTGTAATAGTATATTTTTCAGGAGGAGCATCCAGACCCCTTTGAACATGTTCAGTAAGTCAGACATCATTACAGGTAAGGTGGCTGTGTCTCTGCTGCTAAACACCACCAACTTCTTGCTTCATATTACAGTGGCCAACCAGAAAAGAGCACAGGGGTGTAATATTGTCATATTCAAAACTCTACCCGTTAGTACCCTATGGACAGACGATGGAGCCTATTGGGCCTGATAAGGTATCACTACCTACCTAGGCCCCTTTGCTGTTCAGTGATCAAGGAAAGTTGACTTGAAAGCGGTGGCTGTCATGGGAAGACAAACATATAATACTAAGGGCTCATCATGTACATGGTTGTATTATAGCTCCGGCTACCGTGCTGTAATAGAGCACTCTATGTCCTGCTGTACCTCCTGTTTTAAAAATAGTGACATGCTCCATTGGACATGTGTGGAGGTTTTACCCTTCCATGGGAGGAACACTTCATGTATACAGCTAATGGAGCCTACATGGCAGTGCAAGGAGGTGTGGTGACCCACGGGTGTATGGTGGGACCACGATTGTAGCAGTGTGAGTGGTGGGATCAGATGGTATTAATCCCATGGGCTGGATGGTATTAACCCCTATTGTTTGTGACGCCAGTGTGGTTTTCGGGTTCCGGAACATCACACGCCCTTTATATAGTGGGGGGCTGGACTAAAGCTCATTGGTCAAGCTGCAGGTCATAGGTTAAGCTGGTGCTCTCTGGGAGAACATGTGACAACATAACATAAAAAGTGACAATCTCACAAGTCCTTGAGACCTCCCACAGATCCTCTGCTCTATCAATATTGAGATTAACATTGGATATTGTTAATCATGAAAACCATATCTCACCTCTTCCATAAGTGCAGAGTGTGCAGATCAGCTATGGCCGGTGGACAGTTTTCTTCATTGCACTGGCTTAGGGCTCCTGCATACAGCGGAACATAGAGGCCATAATGCTCCGTAATGTGGCACCACACATCCCTCCCTGATGTCCCAGTACAAGACATGGTCCTGAACTACCCTTAGGCCCCGTCAGGTTGAGTCCCTCAGTGACCTGGGGGCTCCCCTGCATGGTCTCCCCCTGTTGTTCCATAATGTTGTGTATATCATGGAAAAAAAAGGGGGAGACCATGGAGGGGAGCCCCCAGGTCACTGAGGGACTCAACCTGACAGGGCCTAAGGGTAGTTCAGGGCCATGTCTTGTACTGGGACATCACAGGGATGTGTGGTGCCACATTACGGAGCATTATGGCCTCTATGTTCTGCTGTATGCAGGAGCCCTAAGCCGGTGTAATGAAGAAAACTGTGTCCACCGGCCATAGCTGATCTGCACACTCGGCACTTATGGAAGAGGTGAGATATGGTTTGTATGATTAACAATATCCAATGTTAATCTCAATATTGATGTTGTAAGATTAGAAGAATAATTTTCTTTTGTTACAACAAAAGCATGGAGTGGATATTTGTGGCATCACTGGCACAAGCATAACATAGTCTGATATTTACACCTCCTACGACTGATCCCTACACAGAGATTACACTTTTTTTTTTTTTTTTTTACATAATTAAAATAATCTAGATCATTTTTCAGTGATAGCAATGCGCCAAAATGTAAAGAAAAAAATTAAAATCCCCCAAAATTCAGGCGGGAAAATGCAAATAACACGTAATAACATAAATATGAGATATTATTACACTATTACTATGTACATGTGGTAATGTCGCGGTACCGCTTGTATTTTTGCAAGCGTTTTTTACTAAAAATTACCAAAAAATTTAGTTTTTACTGAGATTTTTCTATGATTGGCATAATTGTGACAAAATTTGGCAATTTTTCCATTGATTTTGGAAAATCGAGGTAACAATGCAGCAGTACCGCCACAGTTCCACAAGCCAAACATGCCTCTAGTTTAAAGTAAGTCAATCCAGATGGTATATTTGGATTTTCACACCATTACAAAAGTAGTGTAAACTTTGCGCCAGAATTTTCATGTGCCCATGCAGAGGATGGTTTTGGCAGCACAGTGTGTTGGTGCACAAGGCTCAATGGTTGTGGGACGCATTTGGCCTGAGCCTTCCTCAATGTCTAACATAGATTAATAATGTGACTTTATGCACGAGAACGAAGAGTTTGGCTAAGGGATAGCCTAGCTGCTGCTGACCATACACCACCCCTCCTTCCCTTAACCCAATAATACACTGGAACATGTTGGTGTATAACGGCCACAGCAGACCAACTTTTATTAAACATTAACAAATTTAACATAATAAATAACCATATGAACATCATACATAACATAGCCGGTATTACCTACCATCATGAGACAAAAACAGCAAGGGGAAAGACCTGAAGGCACCTCGCCCACTCTCCATGTCCTCAATCCACCTGTAAGGGGCCACCTACTTTACCCCTGGCCGTAGGTCACCAGACCCCTGGGCACCCTTTTCAGAGTCCCTACCCCTCCCTGGGGCCCCATGCCTGCAAGGTAATCACCAAACTGGGTACCCTCACCTAGGCAACCAATCATTGCATCCAGCATATATGTCCAATTGTGCCCCCAAGCCTTTCCCCTACTCCTGCTGCTGTGACAAAAAAAAAACCTTCTTCACGGCGGGCGGGTGGTAACCTTTTCCTGTGGCTCTTTCCCGCAGATTGATCCCCCCCCCCCAGTGCCCCTTCCTTATAAACCCCCTTTATTGATGAGCTGGGCAGCGCTGCGTTCCGGTACTGACGTCAGAGTGCCAGTTAGCACCTCATTTGAATATACCGATAATACAATATAATGGCCGAACGGCGCAGCGGATCCAGGCACGGTAAGGTTCAAACTGATCAGCATCCCCCACACTACCAGCCAGTACCGCTGGTTAGTGCGGGGGAAGAAAGCTGACAGTTTTCCTTTAAGGTTAGTCTTTTGCAATGGTAATGAAATTATCAACTGAAACTTTTTTTTAAAAAGCAAATGTTTGTGCAAAAACCTCCAAAAAGTTGCAAAAATACACCAACAGTTTAACTTTTTGGTGTATGTGAAGAAAAGTTGCTAAATATTGTGCAACGGATAAACCAGAGAAATTCCATGAAGTATTACTTTACTGAGAGAGTAGTGGATGCATGGAATAGCCTTCCTGCAGAAGTGGTAGCTGCAAATACAGTGAAGGAGTTTAAAGGGGTACTCCACTGGAAAAAAAAAATTTAAATCAACTGGTGCCAGAAAGTTAAACAGATTTGTAAATTATTTCTATTTAAAAATCTTAATCCTTCCAGTACTTATCAGCTGCTTTATTCTCTACAGGAAGTTATTTTCCAGTGGAGCACCCGTTAGCATGTATGGGATAGGCATAAGGCTATCCTTTATATTGGATAGGGCTAGGTATAAGACTATCCTTTATATTAGATAGGGATAGGCATAAGGCTATCCTTCATATAAGATAGTGATAGGCATAAGGCTATCCTTCATATAAGATAGTGATAGGTATAAGACTATAATTCATATAAGATAGAGATAGGTATAAGGCTATCCTTCATATGAGATAGGGATATACATAAGGCTATCCTTCATATAAGATAGTGATAGGTATAAGACTATAATTCATATAAGATAGGGATAGGCATAAGGCTATCCTTCATATAAGATAAACATAAGGCTATCCTTCATATAAGATAAAGATAGACATAAGGCTATCCTTCATATAAGATAAAGATAGACATAAGGCTATCCTTCATATAAGATAAAGATAGACATAAGGCTATCCTTTATATAAGATAGGGATAGGCAGAAGGGTATCCTTCATATAAGATAGGGCCAGGAAATTAAAAATATTTAAATTATTGGGCAGACTAGACAACATTCTATGTTTTCGCTGCTGACTCTCATATGAGGTGTAAATACATTATGACCTTGACCCCAAATCTCATTCTTTCAACTCATATTTAGATATCGGCTTAACCTTTATGACATAATTCTCTTATTATTCAGCACAATTGTTTTCGAAGGTGTAACCGGGTCTTGTGTATTTACATGAGTCACCTGCACATTGACAATCATATGTTTAACAAACAAAATCGGAGCCATTGTGTGGGACCTAATCTGTATGAATGCTCTGTTGGGCGTAAAAAGGTTATAGTAGAGAATCAAGGGCGTAACGTGGGTCTCATCACCACTCTTAGAGCTGGAGGTGAGGAGCAGTGATGGGTAAGGTACTTGCCAGGATGGGTAAGAGTGAGTGAGCGAGCTATCATTCCATCTTTTGCTGAGGGTCCCATCATTATTTATTACTCCTATGTCTGTGGAGCCACAGGTGTTGTTGGTGGAAATACCTGATCACTTTGTGACGCCAGGGCACTGTTATCCTATACACAGTCCGAGGTTGGAGACAGCTTCTCCTGGGCCGGACACGGGGAGTAAATGAACACACAGATGTCAGGTTACGGATAACTGTCTTTACTGAGCTGGGTGAAGATGGTATTACACATACAGCTGGCTTTTGGTGGGAATGAGCAGCGTACCCCTTGGGAGCCCTGCTACCTTGCTGAGACTTGTGGTGAATACACCAAACAGATTAATGCTGTATATGGAGAAGTGCGTGCGGCACTGCGGTAGTGATGGATGAGTGAAGCAGGATTTTGCTGGCGTTTTGCTGTAGTGAAGTGTAGGTGGTGCTCAGTTATCAGAGTGTTTCCAGATATAACAGTTGATCGAAGGCAAAGGAAAAACGGCACTCACCGGTACTTCGAATCTTCTTGCTTTATTGCATGCTTAATAATCACATAAAAAGGAAGGGAGACAAACAGTGGGGGGAATCAGGGCTAATACTGACTTGTGAGACAGAAGAGTGATTCATGGCAGCTAGGGTCCTCCTTGTGATTAATCCTTGCAGGATGACCAGTTGAGAGGTTAGATTTGAAGTTGGCCTCTCATCAAAGCACACGACACACAGCACACCTGAACCACTCTGTAGCTCAGGAGGCTCACTAAGGTGAAACTGACTAACTCCTCCCCTGCAGGACAATATACAGGGGAGACTTTTGGGGTTCTCATTGGCAGGCAGGGTCACATGGGGTTCACTACTCTCAATTAAAGGTACAGTCACATATAAAACATATAAAACATATATACACATAACAATAATAGAATTAATTTAGAAAAATATATGATCTGACATTAAAATATACACATATTTCATTCTAACTGTAGAACTCTAGTGGGCCCAACACCTTTTGCTGACAAGCTGCCAAAGGCCAGCTATTGTTGCTGGGATACCCCATGTCCAAGTTGACTCTGGAAACACCAATGGCAAAAGTTAAGTTGTGGAGGGGGAATGGGAAGTACAAGGGCATTATTGTGCTGAAGTAAGATGTGACGTGAGTGACAACAGATTTTCACAGTCAATGACGGACTTTGAAAATCACGCTGATGCCTGCCATTAACCTTTTAGATGCCATGATCAATGCCAATTATGGCATCTAAAGGTAAAGTGACAGGTGATGGTGTTTTTGGAGCTCTCATTGGACCCCCGCAACATGATCTCTGGGGTCCGATCAGTTAACAGCTTGAAGTGCTCTCCTTAGCTCTATGCCGCAGACTGTCGCTCTTCTAATACTGTCTTCCAGCATATCGTTGTACAGTGAAAGCAATGTAATAATTGCTTAGAATTGTCTCCTATGGGGTCTTAAAAAGTGTGAAATAAATAATATATTTTTAAAGGTATATAAGTCCCACCCCTAATAAAAAAAATTAGTCAGCCCCCTTTTTTTCTATTTTACAAAAAAAAAAATTAAAAAAAAAATTAAAAACATAGTTGGTATTGCCACGTGCAGAATTGTCACTACTATTAAATTTATAATATTTATGGTCCTGCATGGTTAATGGTGTAAATGTAAAAAATTCCAAACACCAGAATTGCTGATATTTTGGTCACATCAGAAACAAATGAATAAAATGTATTCAAAAAGTCCCATCAAAACAAAGATAGTACGGAAAAAGGCCAGGGCACAACAAACAGAGCCCTCATACAGCCTCAAAAACATAAAAATAAAAAGCTAGAAAGGTCAGAATAGGGCAATTTTAAGCCTACTTTTTGTGCTAAAAAAAGATAGACTTTTTTGTAAAAAGTAGTAAAGTGATTTATGTTTCATTTTGCTGTATATTTGGTGGTAGCATTAGTTACTTCATCACAAAGTACAATTGGCTACACAAAAAACAAGCTCTCATATGGCCCTGTAGGTGGAGAAATAAAAAAGTTATGTGTCATCAGATAAACTTTTGTCAATCAGGCCTGTCAAAAGTTGGTGATTGCGCAGGGTCTCACTTCTAAGACCTGCTGCGACATCACACCACACCCCCTTGTGACATCACACCACACCCCCTTGTGATGTCACACCCCACCTCCTTGTGATGTCACACCACACCCCCTTGTGACGTCACACCATGCCCCCTTGTGACGTCACACCACACCCCCTTGTGATGTCACACCACACCCCCTTGTGACGTCACACCATGCCCCCTTGTGATGTCACACCACACCCCCTTGTGACGTCACACCACACCCCCTTGTGACGTCACACCATGGCCCCTTGTGACGTCACACCACACCCCCTTGTGACATCACACCACGCCCCCTTGTGATGTCACACCACGCCCCCCTCAATTCATGTCTATGGAAGGAGGCTCACTTCTAAGACCTGCTGCGATGTCAAACACCATGCCCCCTCAATTTATGTCTATGGGAGGGGACGTGACATCATGTCTCCAGTCCCGGAAACACAGAGGTTTCCGAGACTGGAGCAACAGCCCAGAAGGTGTCGGGTGCTGCATAGAGATCCTTTGGATTGTGAAGAAGATTTCTATGGCTGGAATACCCCTTTAAAAAAGGAGAGGATTTAAAACCCAAAATTGAAAACTGGCTGTGACCTCAAGGCCAAAATAAGCTGTGTCCTTAAGGGATTAAGGTCTCTCTTTTAATATTACTCTTACAAATACAGGCATAATAGTACCTTATCATCATGTGTAAACAGGTCACAGTGCCACCTGTCAATTACTACATTATTCTCATAAAAGCAAAGTAGACAAAAGAGATCTGTTACATTAGTGTAGGGCATAATACTATCTAGTACAAAGAGCACTTTGAGCTTCCGCACATTAGACTGGCATCCCGTGTGTCCCAGCGTTTCATCCTCCAGGGTAACCTCACATCACTGACTCTGTAGATTGTGTTTTTGTGCCAGTAAAGGTCATTGCCTCATTGATACATCAGTGCTCTCCAAACTGTGGACACCCTTTCAGAGACCCCCAATACACCAGATCAAAGAAAGGGGATCATCCCCCTGATGAATCCCCCACTCCCTACATATTTTACCACCCACTCCAAGGACATCCTACCCCTCCAGCTGCCATGACACCAAAACTGACAGCATAAAGAAAAGAAACAAACCCTCCCTTTTCCTGACAAATACCCACAAAATAACAGTAAAAAAGAAAAAAAAAAAAAAACAACCACGCAACATTCTAAGAAATAGGAAGGGGGGGGGGGGCACTATGGACACTGGGCGCCAACTGAAGTCTCCTGCTTCCTCGCCCCCTGTGAAATCGACACAGTATCTGACACCAGTCCTACCTCCAGACCCTGTCACACGGGCCTGTGCTTTAGACCGCTGTCTCCTTCTTTATGGGTGTTGAGCGATTGCCACTGCCTACCTAGGTTCTGCACCCATTGTCCCTGATGAACCTGCATTCAAAACTTCACAAGGAAACATGTTGAATAAGTGATAATGTAAATGATTACTTATAGGGTGTTTTTTTTTTTGTAGAACTTCTTTTGTTATTTCTTTATTCAGTGCTAGTATGGTTTAAGGACTACAAGGGCATATCAAATGTTTTCTTTTAACCCCTTAAAGACACAACCAATTTTCGATTTTGCTTTCCCCCTCCTCGTCTTCTAATAGCCATAACACTTTCAATTGTCCATCTACAGGACCGTATGAGGGCTTATTTTTTGTGGGACTAATTGCACTTTGTAACCATACCCTTCATTTTACCATAAAATGTACTGTAAAACATAAAAAAAAAAAAAATAAATTGGCTCAAGCCCCTAAATCCTCCTCACTTATAATCCATAAAGAAAACCAATATAAAATCCTCCTACACTGATACCACATCCCAACTGGATCTTTCCTATGTTGGAGATGTGCTAAAAGTATATTAGTTGGTCACCACTTATGTTGGGGGTGGCGCAAGTGGTGCAGGTCCAGAAACAGTGCAAATAAAGCCCCAGCACTCACCAAGTATATTCAGCTATAAGGATCTTCACTGCATATTCTTCAAATCAAACAAGACGCGTTTTGGCGGTAGCCGAAGGCTACCGCCGAAACGCGCCTTGTTTGATTTGAAGGATATACAATAAAGCTTCTTATTCCTGAATATTCTTGGTGAGCGCTGGGGCTTTATTTACACTGGAGCTGTGGTAAAGACGTTAGTGAAGAGCGGCATAGGCCATATTCGAATCTGCAATATTTTGAGAACATATGGACGAATATTCGTCCTACATTCGCGAATTTCGCACATTCTTTAACTTTTTTCCATGCGAAATTCGTAAAGATATTGCTAACCTCTGTCAACTGTATTTGCATCCTTCTCATTGGCCCACAAGCTAAAAGAAGGGAGGAATCAGTGCTGATAGTGTCGATATTCGCAAATTTTCGCATATTCGCCTTCTTTGGACCACAAGCTGGAAGCAGGGAGGGATGATCACTTTTTATTTACACAGTACACATCATTGTGATGTGTAATGTGAAAAAAAAACATGTTCGTCATAACGAATATATTTCGCTATATTCAAAATATTTGCGAAACTGCAAAGTGCCGATCTTCGCGATAAAAAAAAATTCGCTATTCGAATATTCTCGCTCACCACTAAAAGAGGTAAGCTCCCTCCCATATTTTTCTGGGATTGCCCTAAGGATTAGCTAGATTGTTATTTATCATTCTGATGGCGGCGAAATGCCTCATAGCACAATGGTGGAAATACACAGATAGTCCGTACGTACAGGCATCGAGGGAGATTTATCAAAACTTGTCCAGAGGAAAAGTTGCTGAGTTGCCCATAGCAACCAATCAGAACGCATTTTTGAAAAGACCTCTGAAAAATGAAAGAAGCGAGCTGATTGGTTGCTATGGGCAACTCAGCAACTTTTCCTCTGAACAGGTTTTAATAAATCTCCCCTATTGCTCTTAGATAGAATAACAGAAGTAAGACTAACGGCGTATCTGTCTTCACTTGCAGATAATATCTTAAATTCTGCCCCTAGACATCTTATCCCCAATCCAAAGGACCCCCGCGATCTCGGCTGCAGCACCCACACATCCGGTGCACGTAGCGAACTTCTCTCCAACCTGGATGACTGGCTATGCGGGGCGGAGGCTCGTGATGTCAAGTCTATGGGAGGGGGCGTGATGGCCGTGACGTCACAAGCGGAGCGTATAGACTGTATAGACTTTTCCACCTGTCTAACCTCAGTAAAGCTACCGTTATCCGTAACTTGACGTCGGAGTCATTATTGCCCCCGTGCCTATGAAAGGAAAACCACGCCCTGGCATCACGAATACAAGGGGTTAATGCCATCTGCCCCTAAGGTAATTCCATCTGCCCTTTGCATCACACCCTCTACCACAACTTTGGGCATCCTACAAACAGGATACGGGTGTGCGCCTTATGCGAAAAGTCCTCCCCCCCCAGTCTGAACTGTGTCCAGTATTGTCAGAAAATCGCATGCCGATGCGAATAAAAGTTGCGCCAGAAAGTGTACGGGACTTTGTCAGTAGAAAGTGTTTTACCCAAGGTGCTTGTGAAATAGAGGGGGAGGTGACAAAAAGACTGTTATTTGCTACTGTGAACTGTGTAAACTGTATAGAGTCGGTACCTGAAAGTGTCAACTTGGTCCGGTGCCTCCCGCGCACGCGAGAGGTCGCAGCTCTGCCCCGTCAGTCCCCAGCGGTGACGCCTCTTCAGTGCTGCGAGGAGGAATAAAAGAGACGCCCTGTGTTGCAGGACCGGACCAAAACAGGAAGTTCCCTGGGCGCAGCCATATTGGAAGCTCTGGCTGCTGCGCTCGTCTCTGTTGTTACCTGTCAAGCACCCGCTGTAGTGCAGACTCTGCAAACACCAACGATTGCCAGTCTCCATTGCCAGTAGCTATCAGTATTAACCCTTTAGTGCCCACAAGTCTGGTCTTAAGACGGATTACAACCGGGTGCCTGCAAAATAGAGGGGGAGCATTCATTACAGTACCCCCCCATCAGTGAAGTCAAAGCTGCTGCTGCGCTACAGTAAGCATCTTACAGGAGAATGCACCTTATTTCCCTTAAAGCCACAGCGCACTGAAAATACAACAGGATGTCTGAACCCAGCTCTCCAGATCAAACAGATGCCAGCACCCCTTCATCTCCAGCAGCGATGTCATCACCTGCTCCAGTAGGTCCTAGATCTTGCCAGCCCTCCCTGCAGTCAGTATCAACAGTCCTGGTGTTTCAGCATCTGCACCGGTATTCATGGGGAATCCTGTCCTTCCCACCTACAATGGACACCCCTTCACCTTGAGGGATTTCAAAGAGAGGATCCAGAGACTTATTCTTTCCTTCCTAACCAACAGGTGCAATTGCTCACAGGACAACTCCAGGGACCGGCACTAGAGGAAGTCCACACCTGGCCAGCCTCCGAGAAGGCAACTGTAGAGCAGATCTTTGAAGGACTGAATCACATTCTCCATCAGAGGTACGTTTCCGGCTATTTGAAAGGCGACAAAAGCCAGGTGAGACCTTGAGAACATATGCCATAGCCCTACAGAATGCCTTAGAGACTGTTGAGAAATTAGATGGTATAACTCCCGAGCAGGGCAACAAGGTGTTAATGGACAGATTTATTGATGGGGCTCATAATAAGTGGTACAAAGCCCAGCTGAGAATGTTAGCAGTCCAAAACCCCAACATGTCATTCCTTGCTTTCAAAAGACTGGCTATCCAAGTAATTGAGTCAGGGACAGAGTTAGAGGAAGTTTGTATACCCTTTACACTCATTCAAGAGCCACTTGGGGCAGTAACTAGATCTATACCACCATCACCGTCACCATCCCCCTCCTCAGTGACATCTACTTTGCCAGTCACCGCAGCCTCAGATTTACAGAGTGTTAGGCAGGACATTAAACAACTGACTAAGGCTGTGAAGGAGCTTGCCACCCGGGCTGCTCCACCTAACCGTGAACCGTTCCTGCCTAGAAAACATGCCCCTGTTCCTGCTCCTTGCAATTTCAGTTACCATAGTTCTCCACCTAATTAATACTCAGGGACTCAAAGACCTTTTTGCACATTCTGTAATAAGTCAGGACATTGGAAATTGCAGTGTTGGGATTTAAATGGATTTCCCCTGAGATCTCAGACCAGCCCTCAGGAAAACAGTCATCAGGTCCAATCCCCAAAGACCTAGGTCAGGACTCTCACTTTATGTCGACTCCTGCCCCTATGTCAAAATTATTGTAGAAGGTGTATTGTTGGAGGTGTTGATTGATACAGGGTCACAAGTGTCTACTATACCTAAAAGTGTTTTCTATCAGAACTGGGATGCTAGTTTATTGTGTGAACCGGAGGATGTCAACTTCAGAGTAGTTGTGGGTAATGGCCAACCAGTCCCCAGGCATGGATACTGGGAGCCAACTGTTCAGTTGGGAGAGCATGTACTTAGCGGGCAGGTAGTGATTATAACTAATGTGACAGATAAGGGATCTGCTTAGTTTACAATGGGGATGAACATCATGAAAAATTGTTTTGCTGAAATATTAGATGCCTTGCATGCCTCTCTTCCCCATCTGTCCCTGGGCTGCGCAGCACCACTTGAAAGTTTTACAGACGGAGCAGAAGTTGTCGGAGTCAAGAATAGGGACTATCAAGCCGTGCTAAAACATATACAATTAGAAGATAACCCTCTTGTCCAAGCTGCGAGAAGCCTTGTCACTGTCACCAACGGGAGAGTCCCGATGTGGTTAGTAAACCTGTCTGATTCTGCTTCTATCTTACCCAAATACACTCCTGTAGCCCAGCTGTACCTCCTAGAGTCAAAGGACATTGGGACAGAACGTCTGGTGGCCCGACAGCATGCAGCTCAAGTGGCTGAAGGATCCAGTGCAAGCCCTCCAGAGCCCTGGTGGGCGCAACTCCAGGTGGAAGACGACACTACCCCAAGGGACCACGTCAATGGAGTCATCAATGTCACCAGAAGGTATCATGAGGCTTTCAGCAAACACCCCACAGACTTTGGGCATACTTCCATGATCCAGCACCGAATCCTCACAGACGACAGTCCGCCTATCAAGGAACAACATCATACGGTCGCGCCAGGCATGTACCAAACTGTCAAGAAAATGCTGGCCGACATAAAAGAGGCAGACGTGATCCAAGAGAGTCAGAGTCCCTGGACGGTGCCACTTGTCCTAGTCAAGAAAAAAACCATCAGCTTCTGTGTCAACTGCAGGAATCTGAACAATGTCACACATAAAGACGCTTACCCTTTGCAAAGGATCAATGAGTCACTCACGGCCCTCGGGCCTGCTGCTTACTTCTCCACCCTGGACTTAACCACTGTGGATATTGGCAAGTGCCCATGGCTGTGGAGGATCAGGAGACACACATGGGGTTGTTCGAGTTTAATAGTATGCCATTTGGGCTATGTAATGCCCCCGCTATATTCCAGCTTGTAATGAAAAGGTGCCTGGGCCATCTGAATTTTCAAAGTGTCTTATTGTACCTGGATGATGTCATTGTGTATTCCAAGTCCTACCAGGAACACCTCAGTCATCTGTCAGACGTCTTTCAAGTCTTAATCAAGCATGGATTGAAGATTGAACCTTCAAAGTGTAATTTGCTCAAACCTCAAGTCCATTACTTGGGTCATGTTGTCAACGCAGAGGGAGTCCAACCCAATCCTGAAAAGGTGGAAGTTGTCAAGAACTGGCCTACCCTGCGCACAATGAAAGATGTCAGGAGTTTCCTGGGATTTGCTGGCTACTACCGCCGCTTCATCCTACACTTCGCCCAGATTGCGGAACCCTTCACAGCTCTCCTACAAGGAACGCCGAAGGAGAATTAAAATGGAAGACTACCTATTCAATGGGCTGAAGAGCAAGAGACAGCAGTCTGAGCTCTTAAACATTTGTTGACAGAACCACCCATCCTGGCGTTTCCAGGCTATAGTCAGCCGTTTCGGCTATAAAGGTCTGGGAGCTGTCCTATCCCAAGTCCAGGATGGACAAAGGTGAGTAATTGCTTATGCCAGTCGTAACCTGCGAGGAGCAGAGAAGAACGATGCTAATTACAGCTCATTTAAAATGGAACTTCTCGCCCTTGTCAGGGCTGTGACCAAAAAGTTCAAAGACTATTTGGTTGCCACGCCTTTTACTGTCTACATGGATAATAACCCGTTGGCCCACCTGAACACTGCCAAGTTGGGTGCCATTGAACAAAGATGGGCTTCAAGATTGGCCAATTACAGCTTCACCATCAAGTACAGAAGCGACAAGTCAAACGTCAATGCCGATGTACTATCTCGAATGACCCCTGGCAAAGAACCACCTGTCGATGACGCGTGGGAAGACGTGGAGATGCCACCATTTTATCAACGATAAATGAATAAACGACAATATACCCTTAGACACCCCTGTACAAACATATTATACACATTTTATTACAGCATACCATAGATGCCCCCATTTTACCAACGGTTAGTGAACCAGAATGTTGTGACCGCCCTGATGAACCGTCCAGGTCCGAAAAGGTTAAAGAAGACCTGTACACCTGGAAGACTCTTCAAGATGAAAGTCGAGTCATGGGGGATCTGTTGGACTACCTTCTGGCGAACAAAGTACCAACCTGTCTACGCCAGGCCCAGTGTGATTATGAGCTGAAACATTTTGTGGTGACAGAGGAAGTGATTGTTTGTGCACAAAAGACTGTTGTACCGAAATTATGTGGATCCGGTCTCTGGTGATCACCTTCATCAGATTCTGGTTCCCCAAAGAGACACGGTGATGGTCCTCAACGCATACCATGATCAGTCGGGACACTTTGGAGTCCACAAGAACGAAGCTACTGTCAGGCGAAGATACTATTGGATCGGAATGCGGAGCGACATTGAGAAATGGTGCAGTAAGTGTGCAGTCTGCAACGTCACCAAGAATATGCACAAGGACACAAGAGCGCCCTCTATTCCATGGAGGGGATCCACCCATCTATGAATTTCCCCATGTTTTCTCCAAACCAGCCGGCAATCTTCTGTGTGTCTTCAAGCTCAGGACGAGTTCAACCCACGTTAGTTACCACACCTGTCCCAGTCCTGTCACTTTTGGCTCCAGCCTATACACCTGCCTCCCAAGTGCCGACCATGTCTCCAACATCTCCAGCACAAATGCCAGCTATTCTGAGTCCAGCAATTCCTGAATTTATCCCAGCTCCTGAGTTCGCTGAAGAAGAGCCGGCTGCAGATCAAGAAGTCCCAAGAGCTCCAGATCCTCCAGAGGTGGTGCGGCGCAGATCTAAAATGTCAACACAAGGACAGCTACCAGCCAGGTACAGAGAATAGTCATAGTACCTAATATAAAGTACAGTCATATTTAGTCAGTCTAGCATAGATTATGCTAAATGTCATTTTGTACAGTTAATTCTGATGTCATGTACATAGTGTATTGAGCATAAACCAGCCAAACATAATGTCTAGATCGGACTGTCGCTAAAATGTATATTTCCAGTCTATAGTCAGTAATGTCAAAATGTTCAAATGTCTAACCATTTTCCTGTCCTCGTGTACAGGGTGCTCTACTGGCCAGAGGGTTCCCCTGAAATATAAGTAAGACACGTGTAGTGACAGAGATGCCATATAAAGGTAATATTGTCCTATTGTCTAAAGTATGTATAGTGTTCAGGGGAGAAGGAGCTTAAGCCAAAGGGCCCCAGCAGCTAAGGCATTGGGTAGAAAGCCTTCGGTAGCCCGATCCAAATCAAGTGTGTTCAAATGTTATGTGAATGCAGTTACAAGGTATACAAATCCCACATGTTCAAAATCCAATAAACAAAGGCGCCTGAGTACGGCTGTTGTTAAGAGGGGGAGTTTGTGGTAGCCCAGTAAAGGAGTTGCACCCCTATACCCTTGCTTCAGCATCAGGCAGCCTCCCTACAGTGTCCCCTGGGCCCCCCTGCATCTGTTCGCCTTGCATATTCAGTTGTATGTGTGTTATCTCCTGTAATATACCTGTAATGTGTTATAGCTTTAAGAAACATTGACATGACGTTGTCATGTGATTGTAACCCAGTGAGGTGTCAGTGACCTAATGGTCTGTCAAAGTCAAGTCAGTCCAAGTCATCCTGTCTCAAGTCAGCGTGGCCTGCATCCAAATTGCCCAAGTCCACTATAAATCCCAGCAAGCCCTAAGGTCTCTGAAGTCACTGGTAACCATGGTGGGCCTAGCCAAGCTGTATATACTGTTACACCTACTCTTCTGTAACTTGGTGTAAGAGTCATAATTTGCCCCTGTGCCTAACCCAGGATCCAGCAGTATTCCTTCAGGTGGTGTAGAGGATAAACCATGCCCTCACATCACGAACACAAGGGGTTAATGCCACCTGCCCCTAGGGTAATGCCATCTGCCCTCATCACACTCTCACCACAGGCAACTGTTCAACTTTTACTCTGCTCAGGTTTTCATAACTCTCCCCCATATGACTGAATCCGGCAAAATTACAACTGCCAGCATGCACGGACAGCATTCGGCTGTCACGGCATGCTGGGATTTGTAGCTTTGGACCAGTTGGATGCACCCTGGTTGAGAAACACTAATATAGTACATGGGTGTAAACACATCACATGATCTTTTTTGCCACCTATTGGTAGCATGAAGGAATATAAAAAATATTGTCCAATCTTGATAAAATTATTTTTCACAAAATACGTAATCTGTAATTTTGTTTTCACGCAGTTTTGACTCAATCAATTTTTGTGTAGTCTATGCTGACATCTAGTGGCCAATAGTGAGAACTGTAGTAATTCCATATGTGTGTGTGTGTTTGGGCAGGGGTTGGTCACTAGGTACTAAAACAGTATTTCCCCACCAGAGTGCCTCCAGTCCAGCTGTTGTGTAGTTCTTTCCAGTCTGACCACATTGCTCTCTACTGCCACCTCTGTTCAGAGCAGGATAGGTTTGCTATAGGGATTTTCTTGTTCTCTGGACATTTCCTGACACAGACAGAGGTGTTAGCAGAGAGCACTGTGGTCAGACTGGAAAGAACTACACAACTTCCTCTGGAGCATACAGCAGCTGATAAGTACTGATGTATTAAATAGAAGAAATGTCCAAATTTGTATAACTTTCTGGCACCAGTTGATTTTAAAAACATTTCTTATCCTCCGGAGTACCTCTTTAAACGGGTTGTCCAGGATTAGAAAAACACTGCTTCTTTCTTGCAAAAACAGCACCACAACAGTCCTCAGGTTGTGTGTAGTACTGCAGCTCAGTCCCATTCACGTCAATGTAGGTGATCTGCAATACCAGACATGACCTGTGGACAGGAGTGGTGCTATTTTTGCAAGAAAAAATTTACTGCATGGAGTTCATCGGTTTCCTTAGCATAAAAAAGACTGTCTTCATGTGGGGAGGTACAGGTCACACAGCACCGTCTAGACTCGACCTCCACTCACTTTCCTCAACTCCACTGGACTGACTAGCTCCTCCCCATCTAGACAGACCTGGGGGACTAGGGCAGGAGGCCCTGATTGGTCGAAGTGCTCATGTGGCTCTCTTGCACAGACAAGATGAACTTTTTCATAGAAATAACAAATTATCTTTACATTAAATGGGTAACAATACATTAGAATACATTATGACCCAGACAATATGTAAACCTGAGCAGTGGGCGGGAGCAGACACAGTAAAGTGACATCCACCCGACAGGGCAGGTAGACAAGTGTGTTCTGCACCGGGACACCTATCAGGTAAACTTTAATTAATAAATCAGCTTTACTTTCCTTTTCCTTTTGGGTCCACTGTAAGATCCACATACAGTAACTTCTTCCTTCCAGTGTTTCCAGGTCTCCCACAGATTGGAAGGAGTCCACGGTCCCGCCCCGCTTGTGATATCACAGCCATGCCCCCTCAATGCAAGTCTGATGTCACGAGCAGGGCGCGACCGTGACGTCACAAGCCTTCGTCCCGCATCGCCAGTCATCCGGCATGGAGCGAAGTTCACTCCGTGCACCGAATGTCTGGGGGTCTGGGGATAGGGGATAACATGTCTGGGGCAGAGTACCCCTTTAAATAAAGTTTATTAACTTTTGTTATTTTTTTATGCTATTTTTTATTCACCAGGGAACTTAGAATCATCTGATTTGATTGCTTGTGTAAAATATTGCAATATTTCTGTATCTGTTATTACACTTCTGCAATTATGTTAATGCCGAAAATGATGATAACATCTTTATTATATAGATGTAGCCCTGGTTATCTTGAGTGTGTTCAACCCAACCCAGCAATGGATATCCTAGTGCACCAGGAATCAAGATAAGGCCAGTATATAAGGAGTAATGTTAAACTTAGGTTAGTGTTACTAGAAAGGGTAACTTATCTCAGGGAGCGCAGCACAATATCTTAATGCAAGATAACATCTTTACAACACAGTTTAAAAGAAAAAAAACACAGATAAAATACTGCCCCCCTTTTCCCTTCATTCTTCATCCATACTTCCGATAAGGTGCTGGACACATTCCTCAGAGATTTGGCTCCATATGGACATGATGACATCCCACAATTCCCCCATATAGACATGATAACATCACACAGTTCCCCCATATGGACATGATGACATCACACAGTTCCTCCATACAATGACCCCCCGACCTACGATGGCCCCGACATATGATGAAATCGACATACGATGGCCTCTCAGAGGCCATCGCATGTCGATGTCAGCATCGACATACGATGCTTTTTTATGTCGGGGCCATCGCATTAAGTGCTATCCGGCAGCGCCAAATGCTTAAGCTGCCGGATAGCAGTTTAATGTTCCCCGTGTGGTGCGGTAAGTATTACTTACCCCTCCACGATGCTCCGGGGTGCCCTCCGGGTCCAGCGCTGGTCTTCCGGTGTCTTCTCGGCCCTCTCCGATGACGTCAATACGCTGCTGCGCACGCCATCCAATAGGAATGGCGTACGCAGCGGCGTAATGACGTCGCTACGCAGGCCCAGTAAGGCCTTGTGGAAGACAGA
This sequence comes from Hyla sarda, assembly GCF_029499605.1. Lineage (NCBI taxonomy): Eukaryota > Metazoa > Chordata > Amphibia > Anura > Hylidae > Hyla > Hyla sarda. The sequence continues at coordinate 161,853,864 of NC_079197.1, forward strand.
AGAGGACGGGAGAAGACAGAAGAGGACCGGAGAAGACAGAAGAGGACCGGAGAAGACAGCGGAGGACCGGAGAAGACAGCGGAGGACCGGAGAAGACAGCGGAGGACCGCAGAAGACAGCAGAGGACCGGAGAAGACAGAAGAGGACCGGAGAAGACAGCGGAGAGCACAGCGGAGGCCCGGGATCACCATCGGGAGCGGCGGGGACACCATCTCGAGCGGCGGGGACAGGTGAGTACAGTTTCCTATATTTTACATTGCACGGATCCCTCAACATACGATGGATTCGACAAACGATGGCTCGTTTGGAACGAATTACCATCGTATGTTGAGGGACCACTGTATAGACATGATGACATCACACAGTTCCTCCATATAGACATGATGACTTCACACAGTTCCTCCATATAGACATGATGACTTCACACAGTTCCTCCATATAGACATGATGACATCACACAGTTCCTCCATATGGACACGATAACATCTTACAGTTCCTCCACATGGACATGACGACATCACACAGTTCCTCCATATAGACATGATGACATCACACAGTTCCTCCATATGGACATGATGACATCACACAGTTCCCCCATATGGACATGATGACATCGCACAGTTCCTCCATATAGACATGATGAAATCGCACAGTTCCTTTATATGGACACAATGACATCACACAGTTCCTTCCTATAGACATGATGACATCACACAGTTCCTCCATATGGACATGATGACATCACACAGTTCCTTCATATAGACATGATGACATCACACAGTTCCCCCCTATGGACATGATGACATCGCACAGTTCCTCCATATGGACATGATGACATCACACAGTTCCTCCATATGGACATGATGACATCACACAGTTCCTTCATATGGACATGATGACATCACACAGTTCCTTCATATGGACACAATGACATCACACAGTTGCTGCATATAGACGTGATGACATCACACAGTTCCTCCATATGGACATGATGACATCACACAGTTCCTTCATATAGACATGATGACATCACACAGTTCCTCCATATGGACATGATGACATCACACAGTTCCCCCATATGGACATGATGACATCACAGTTCTTTCATATGGACATGATGACATCACACAGTTCCCCCATATGGACATGTTGACATCACACAGTTCCTCCATATGGACATGATGACATCACACAGTTCCCCCATATGGACATGATGACATCACAGTTCTTTCATATGGACATGATGACATCACACAGTTCCCCCATATGGACATGTTGACATCACACAGTTCCTCCATATGGTCATGATGACATCACACAGTTCCCCCATATGGACATGATGACATCACACAGTTCCTTCATATGGACACAATGACATCACACAGTTGCTGCATATAGACGTGATGACATCACACAGTTCCTCCATATGGACATGATGACATCACACAGTTCCTTCATATAGACATGATGACATCACACAGTTCCTCCATATGGACATGATGACATCACACAGTTCCCCCATATGGACATGATGACATCACAGTTCTTTCATATGGACATGATGACATCACACAGTTCCCCCATATGGACATGTTGACATCACACAGTTCCTCCATATGGACATGATGACATCACACAGTTCCCCCATATGGACATGATGACATCACAGTTCTTTCATATGGACATGATGACATCACACAGTTCCCCCATATGGACATGTTGACATCACACAGTTCCTCCATATGGTCATGATGACATCACACAGTTCCCCCATATGGACATGATGACATCACACAGTTCCTCCATATGGACATGATGACATCACACAGTTCCTCCATATGGACATGATGACATCACACAGTTCCTCCATATAGATATGATGACATCACACAGTTGCTGTAGATTTGTCGGATCCATGAGAAGAATCTCTGGTTCCACCATATCCCAGCGGTGATCTATTGGATGAGATCTGGTCACCGTGGAGGCTATTGGAGTCCAGTGACCTCATTGTCCTGTATGAGATGATGTCATGTGACCTTTTTGTCCTGTATGAGGTAATGTCATGTGACCTCATTGTCCTGTATGAGATGATGTCATGTGACCTCATTGTCCTGTATGAGATGATGTCATGTGACCTCACTGTCCTGTATAAGATGATGTCATGTGACCTCATTGTCATGTATGAGATGATGTCATGTGACATGGGGGATTATCCTGCTGGAAGTATCATCAGAAGATGGGTCCACTGTGGTTATAAAGGGATGGACATGGTCAGTAACAATACTCATGTAGGCTGCTGTGTTTATACCAGGATCAATTGGTACTAAGGGGCCCAAAGTGCCCAGAAAATGTCCTCCCCACCATTACACCCCCACCAGCCTGAACCTGATGCAAGGCAGGATGGATCCATGTTTTCATGTTGTTAATCCCGAATTCTGACCCTGCCATCTGAATGTCACAGCTGGAATTGAGACTCATCAGATCAGTCAATGTTCTTCCAGTCTTTCATTGTTCAATTTTGGTCCCTGTGTGAATTGTAGCCTCAGTTTCTAGTTCTTAGCTGACAGGAGCAGCACCCAGTGTGGTCTACAGCTGCTGTAGCCCATCTGATCAAGGTTGGCCATGATGTGCGTTCAGAGATGGTATTCTGAATACTTTGGTTGTAACCAGTGGTTATTGGACTTACTGTTATTGGACCTTATTTAATGTCAAACCAGTCTGCCCATTCTCCTTTGACACAAACAAGCAATTTTCATCCACACTATTGTCGATCACTGGATATTTTCTCTTTTTTGGGCCATTCTCTGTAAACCCTAGCAGTTTCTAAAATACCTGGACAAGTCCGTCTGACACCAACAACCATGTCATGTTCTGGTACCAACAACCATGCCAAGTTCAGAGTCTGGCAATACACATGAAAGCTTTTCTCAATATGGAGATGATAGAAAGCCCCTGACAAACACCTTTAGGGTACGTTCCCACTATTTTGCTGCGTATTTGCTTCTGCATATTTTCTTTTTCAATTAAAGTCAATGGGTAACAAAATACGCAGCAGCAAATATGCAGCATAATACGGCACGTGGGAACGTACCCTTGAAGCGGTATTCCAGGATTTTTTTTTTATTTGACTATACTACAGGGGCTGTAATGTTAGCGTAGTTCATAATATAGTGTCTGTACCTGTGTGTGATGGTTTTCTCACAATTCTTCTGTGATTTTCACCCCAATATTTATTTTTAACCGCATACAAAATGACTATTGTCTCAGATTTTTCCCAGGTTGCAATGCGGCCAAGACCTGACTCACTAGTCAGCTGATGACAGGGAGTCTGTCTGCTTCAATGGGTGGAGGGATCGCTTGGTGGGAGAGAGATCAATCTGCAACTAATGCAACAGCTGTAGGCACCCTGATTGAGAACCACAGGTCTTTTGAATGGATGCAGCTCATTTATGTTTCAATGGGTGGAGTGGACATGTTGACATCACACAGTTCCTCCATATAGACATGATGACATCACACAGTTCCCCCATATGGACATGATAACATCACAGTTCTTTCATATGGACATGATGACATCACACAGTTCCCCCATATGGACATGTTGACATCACACAGTTCCTCCATATGGTCATGATGACATCACACAGTTCCCCCATATGGACATGATGACATCACACAGTTCCTCCATATGGACATGATGACATCACACAGTTCCTCCATATGGACATGATGACATCACACAGTTCCTCCATATAGATATGATGACATCACACAGTTGCTGTAGATTTGTCGGATCCATGAGAAGAATCTCTGGTTCCACCATATCCCAGCGGTGATCTATTGGATGAGATCTGGTCACCGTGGAGGCCATTGGAGTCCAGTGACCTCATTGTTCTGTATGAGATGATGTCATGTGACCTTTTTGTCCTGTATGAGGTAATGTCATGTGACCTCATTGTCCTGTATGATATGATGTCATGTGACCTCATTGTCCTGTATGAGATGATGTCATGTGACCTCACTGTCCTGTATGAGATGATGTCATGTGACCTCACTGTCCTGTATGAGATGATGTCATGTGACCTCATTGTCATGTATGAGATGATGTCATGTGACATGGGGGATTATCCTGCTGGAAGTATCATCAGAAGATACAGGGGACACTGTGGTTATAAAGGGATGGACATGGTCAGTAACAATACTCATGTAGGCTGCTGTGTTCATACCAGGCTCAATTGGTACTAAGGGGCCCAAAGTGCCCAGAAAATGTCCTCCCCACCATTACACCACCACCAGCCTGAACCTGATACAAGGCAGGATGGATCCATGTTTTCATGTTGTTAATCCCGAATTCTGACCCTGCCATCTGAATGTCACAGCTGGAATTGAGACTCATCAGATCAGTCAATGTTCTTCCAGTCTTTCATTGTTCAATTTTGGTCCCTGTGTGAATTGTAGCCTCAGTTTCTAGTTCTTAGCTGACAGGAGCAGCACCCAGTGTGGTCTACAGCTGCTGTAGCCCATCTGATAAAGGTTGGCCATGATGTGCGTTCAGAGATGGTATTCTGAATACTTTGGTTGTAACCAGTGGTTATTGGACTTACTGTTATTGGACCTTATTTAATGTCAAACCAGTCTGCCCATTCTCCTTTGACACAAACAAGCAATTTTCATCCACACTATTGTCGATCACTGGATATTTTCTCTTTTTTGGGCCATTCTCTGTAAACCCTAGCAGTTTTTAAAATACCTGGACAAGTCCGTCTGACACCAACAACCATGTCATGTTCTGGTACCAACAACCATGCCAAGTTCAGAGTCTGGCAATACACTTCAGATGACTCTGCATACACATGAAAGCTTTTCTCAATATGGAGATGATAGAAAGCCCCTGACAAACACCTTTAGGGTACGCTCCCACTATTTTGCTGCGTATTTGCTTCTGCATATTTTCTTTTTCAATTAAAGTCAATGGGTAACAAAATACGCAGCAGCAAATATGCAGCATAATACGGCACGTGGGAACGTACCCTTGAAGCGGTATTCCAGGATTTTTTTTTTTTATTTGACTATGCTACAGGGGCTGTAATGTTAGCGTAGTTCATAATATAGTGTCTGTACCTGTGTGTGATGGTTTTCTCACAATTCTTCTGTGATTTTCACCCCAATATTTATTTTTAACCGCATACAAAATGACTGTTGTCTCAGATTTTTCCCAGGTTGCAATGCGGCCAAGACCTGACTCACTAGTCAGCTGATGACAGGGAGTCTGTCTGCTTCAATGGGTGGAGGGATCGCTTGGTGGGAGAGAGATCAATCTGCAACTAATGCAACAGCTGTAGGCACCCTGATTGAGAACCACAGGTCTTTTGAATGGATGCAGCTCATTTATGTTTCAATGGGTGGAGTGGACATGTTGACATCACACAGTTCCTCCATATAGACATGATGACATCACACAGTTCCCCCATATGGACATGATGACATCACAGTTCTTTCATATGGACATGATGACATCACACAGTTCCCCCATATGGACATGTTGACATCACACAGTTCCTCCATATGGTCATGATGACATCACACAGTTCCCCCATATGGACATGATGACATCACACAGTTCCTCCATATGGACATGATGACATCACACAGTTCCTCCATATGGACATGATGACATCACACAGTTCCTCCATATAGATATGATGACATCACACAGTTCCTCCATATGGACATGATGACATCACACAGTTCCTCCATATAGATATGATGACATCACACAGTTGCTGTAGATTTGTCGGATCCATGAGAAGAATCTCTGGTTCCACCATATCCCAGCGGTGATCTATTGGATGAGATCTGGTCACCGTGGAGGCTATTGGAGTCCAGTGACCTCATTGTTCTGTATGAGATGATGTCATGTGACCTTTTTGTCCTGTATGAGGTAATGTCATGTGACCTCATTGTCCTGTATGATATGATGTCATGTGACCTCATTGTCCTGTATGAGATGATGTCATGTGACCTCACTGTCCTGTATGAGATGATGTCATGTGACCTCATTGTCATGTATGAGATGATGTCATGTGACATGGGGGATTATCCTGCTGGAAGTATCATCAGAAGATACAGGGGACACTGTGGTTATAAAGGGATGGACATGGTCAGTAACAATACTCATGTAGGCTGCTGTGTTCATACCAGGCTCAATTGGTACTAAGGGGCCCAAAGTGCCCAGAAAATGTCCTCCCCACCATTACACCCCCACCAGCCTGAACCTGATACAAGGCAGGATGGATCCATGTTTTCATGTTGTTAATCCCGAATTCTGACCCTGCCATCTGAATGTCACAGCTGGAATTGAGACTCATCAGATCAGTCAATGTTCTTCCAGTCTTTCATTGTTCAATTTTGGTCCCTGTGTGAATTGTAGCCTCAGTTTCTAGTTCTTAGCTGACTGGAGCAGCACCCAGTGTGGTCTACAGCTGCTGTAGCCCATCTGATCAAGGTTGGCCATGATGTGCGTTCAGAGATGGTATTCTGAATACTTGGGTTGTAACCAGTGGTTATTGGACTTACTGTTATTGGACCTTATTTAATGTCAAACCAGTCTGCCCATTCTCCTTTGACACAAACAAGCAATTTTCATCCACACTATTGTCGATCACTGGATATTTTCTCTTTTTTGGGCCATTCTCTGTAAACCCTAGCAGTTTCTAAAATACCTGGACCAGTCCGTCTGACACCAACAACCATGTCATGTTCTGGTACCAACAACCATGCCAAGTTCAGAGTCTGGCAATACACATGAAAGCTTTTCTCAATATGGAGATGATAGAAAGCCCCTGACAAACACCTTTAGGGTACGCTCCCACTATTTTGCTGAGTATTTGCTTCTGCATATTTTCTTTTTCAATTAAAGTCAATGGGTAACAAAATACGCAGCAGCAAATATGCAGCATAATACGGCACGTGGGAACGTACCCTTGAAGCGGTATTCCAGGATTTTTTTTTTATTTGACTATACTACAGGGGCTGTAATGTTAGTGTAGTTCATAATATAGCGTCTGTACCTGTGTGTGATGGTTTTCTCACAATTCTTCTGTGATTTTCACCCCAATATTTATTTTTAACCGCATACAAAATTACTGTTGTCTCTGATTTTTCCCAGGTTGCAATGCGGCCAAGACCTGACTCACTAGTCAGCTGATGACAGGGAGCCTGTCTGCTTCAATGGGTGGAGCGATCGCTTGGTGGGAGAGAGATCAATCTGTAACTAATGCAACAGCTGTAGGCACCCTGATTGAGAACAACAGGTCTTTTGAATGGATGCAGCTCATTTATGTTTCAATGGGTGGAGTGGCTGATGTGTGGGAGGGAGGAAAATGGAATTATGGGATTTGTAGGCAAGGGAAGAAAACTCAAACAGGAAATACCAGGTCACAAAAAACTAGGCACAGTGTTATGGTAATCTCACAACATAGCCATTTATCCCCAAGACAAGCGCAGATCCTTCCTAAGCATGTCCATTACTGTCTGCGAGGTACGTACTAAAATATCCTTATGGTGGAGAACCCCTTTAATAGCAGCTGGTCCCCTGAGAAATAAAGGATCGGCCATGATGAAATGAAGCTCCCATACTTGTTATTTGGTTGTCCGGTCTGGCAGGACCTAAGAGGCGTAGAGTCATGGCGGGCAACTTATTGGCATCCCACAGCCACATAGAACAGAGTTTCCTAATCTTGATAGAATATATTTACATGTAATTCTTGGAACAGATAATACACATTATAGACTGCCGTATGCAAAATAGGTCATTTGTGTTACATCCAGGATAAGATGATAAAGTGCTGATCTTTATCGATGATATAATTTGAGGATATGAGATAATATAAACCGCTGACACACCACATAGCTAAACAGTCTCAATAACAGGCTGAACTGGCTTATCTGCATCCTCATGAACATCTATGTCAGTGCACCGACTAAAAGGATTTATGGGACTTTGAAATTGCTTGTCTACCCAAAGGACAGTATCAGATAGGGGGGTCTCACTTCTAGTACCCCCACAGATTAACTTAAAGGGGTACTCCGTCCCTAGACATGCTATCCCCCTATCTCTTTGCAGCACCCAGCTTTTGTTTAGAACGCTGGGTGCTGGCGGCGGGGGTCTTGACGTCATGACCACGCCCCTCGTGATGTCACACCACGCCCCCTCAATACAAGTCTATGGGAGGGGGCGTGGTCACACCCCCTCCCATAGACTTGCATTGAGGGGGTGTGGTGTGACGTCACGAGGGGCGAGGTTGTGACGTCACGACCCCCGCCGCCCACTCCAAGCGTTCGGAACAAAATGGGGCAGCGAAGTTCCCCTTTAATCTAAGGGCTGAGGCCTTCACCAAGAACTGTTTACCAGGGACAACATGAAGGGGACACACAGGGCCACCCCTGCCCTGAAGTTTTGTGTGATATAATAACTTGGCTTCATTTACTTCAATGTTCAGTGGAACTAAATTGCAATACCACATACAACCTGAGGAGAGGTGTGTTGCTGTTCTTGGAGGAAATCTAAAGATTTTTTAAAATCCTGGCTTCTTAAAAAGAATTGAAAAAACAAAAAAAATCTTTAAGGAACACATTGTTCACCAGAGTGCTTTGGCGTTTTCAGACACTAGGAGTTAGACCCCCAACAATCTGATATAAGCGTCCCATCCTAAGGACAGGCCATCAGGAGTAGAGATCTGGAAAACCTATTTATCTAAGATACAATAAAATCCTTTTATATTTTCACCCCACATCTCTACCTTTATCTACAGATATTTTTGTCCTCTACCCTCTGATTTATCTTATCATCTTCACGCTCTTACTTGGATATCGCTACTGGGCAGCATTACATGGACTGAAACAAAGCATGCCAATGGCATCAATGCCTTCATCATCCCAGAACGGCCTACCCACTCTGTCATGATGCCAAACATATACCGGCACCAGGAGAAGCGCAGGGTCTGCAAAATTATATCTGCCAGCATTCCCTGACAGCCTTTAGCAACAGATGAATGCTCCCTGTTTGGGAAACACTCCCCAGGGAGAGCGCCCAAAATGTACTAACCCATTTTTGTGGTTAACAAGAACTTGTGGGGGAGTGTTTTTTTTTTTGTTTTTTTTTTAAAACGTTGCAGGTTTTTCTTTTCAATTTTCCCACTAAAATAATATTTTTTTTTGTTGCACCGTACATTTTAAGGTAAAATGAGAACAAGTGGCTGTGCAAAAAACAAGCCCTCATATGGGTCTGTAGATGGAAAAATAAAAGAGTTATGTCTCTTAAAAAGGGTAAAATGAAAAGGCAAAAATGAAAATTATGTCCTTATGGAGTTGATTTTCGATTTAGTTTTTAATTATATACATTATCTGTGGCATAGTCCTGTACATTGGTATTTTCTCTTTTTTTTTCTTCAGCATAATAGATTTTTCTAACTGGGCAAAATTATCTTTCAATTTCCCATGTATAATATCCAAACCTTTTATAACGTCGAAAGAGACCAATGAGCTCTGCAACTCTTTAATGTCTTATTGTTACTCCTTCACCTTGGCCTCCTCCTCCTCAATTATGAAATTCATTACATTTATAGAGCAATCTGAGAGGGCGTTGTTCCATTTGGTCATAAATCGTGGACGAAACATAGTCGTTGGGATTTGTCTGCGCTGTTTTATGTGTGTTTTATCTGTTATACCGGTCACATGCCTACACTCCTGTATGATAATGAGGTTTTATTCGATCCCTAGTATTTCAAAATACACTCATGTTTGTGAAGTGTATCAGGCTGTGAAAAAGGGCTTCCCTTGAAACGCGTCACATGGATACATTTTTTTTTTTACTTTTCATGTCTTGAGATAGAATAAAGATTTAGGTTACATTTACATGTACTGTATCTGCTGACAATCTGCCGCAGATTTTATGCTGTTAAAGGGGTACTCCCATGGAAAAACATTTTTTTTTTTAAATCAACAGGTACCGGAAAGTTAAACAGATTTGTAAATTACTTCCAATACTTATCAGCTGCTGTATGTTCCAGATGAAGTTCTTTTCTTTTTGAATTTCCTTTCTGTCTAAAAAAAGTGCTCTCTGCTGACATCTCTGTCCATTTAAGGAACTGTCCAGAGTACAAGCAAATCCCCATAGCAAACATATCCTGCTCCAGACAGTTCCTAAAATGAACAAAGGTGTCAGCAGAGAGCACTGTTGTCAGACAGAAAGGAAATTCAAAAAGAAAAGTACTTCTTCTGGAGCATACAACAGCTGATAGGTACAGGAAGGATTAAGATTTTTTAATAGAAGTAATTTACAAATCTGTTTAACTTTCTGGCACCAGTTGATTAAAAACAATTATTTTTTTTTACCAGGGGAGTGCCCATTTAAATCGATATAAATAAATAGTTAAATGGACACTATCAGAATAAAAAAAACTTTTTATACATTGTACATCTTGGCAAAACGTTAACCTTTCTAATATACTCCATTAAAAATGTTGTCTCCTTTTTCATAGAAATTATGGCTTATAAAAAAAAAAAAAAAAAAAAAAAAAGACCCCTAGGGTGCACCATACCATCCAGAAAATAATTCTGTCCAGCTGCAGCATCATCTTTGTCCCAGCTGAAGCACAGACATGGACAAACAGGGGAATTCTGCAATTGTCTAGTATGTGTACTATTTTAGAGCAGAAAAGTCGCGTTTGATGTTACCTTTCTGCGCCAAATTCATCAAAAGTCGCATGCCACTTGATGAATTTGCCGGCTCCTACACCCATGGAACCGGTTTAGACTGATTTATAATAAATGAGTGTGGGTTTGTATCTAAAAGATGGCCGCTTTGACTTTTTTGAAATTTTCTGAGAAAAGTTGCACATAATAAATCAGTGCCCACTGCATAAAACTAGTCTAAAGCAATACAAATGGTGGTTCACTTTCAAGTATGTTCAAAAGCAAGACTCACAAAAGTCGCATGGGAAGTGACTGAGACTTTTTGTGCGACAATTTTAGACAAAAAAAAAAGAATCTAAATAGCTTGATGAATTCCCAACATAGTCCAGGAAAAGAGGGTGAGCTTTGCATTCCTCTGTGCTCACTACCTGTCTATTAGACTCCTGTCTGAATACAGAGACAGTTCTCGTCAGACACAATTCTTCAGTTTCCCATACCAATCTGGATGCCCCTTTGCTCTAAGCATTGACAGATAACTATTGGATTTCTGCAATAGCAAATTTGTGCCTTCCCTGCTATGAAAGTTCCCTTGATCAATAAAGAGAATTAGTTATTTATTCTCTACCAACTTGTAAGTTTACGACACCTTACATCAGGGCATCCCACCAAACATCCAGCTTGACATCAAATCAGGGTGTGCCCTAGAGCAGGGGTCCCCGACTCAGTCCTGAAGCCCCACCAACATTTTGTGTGTTGATGGTGTCAGGCTAACAGCGTGTTATTTAGACTGTAGGGTGGTGTGACTAAGGTGAATGTTCGTGACACCAGGAGTGTTAACCCACAACACTGCAAGGAAAAACGGTTCCGGTGCCAATCGCTGGGTAAAGAATACCTCCATTGCAAGGTTAGGAATGCCTTATAAAACTTTACTTGAACAATTGCAGACAGATGTGTAAGAACCTGAAGGGTTAAACATCCCTGAGAGTGTTTGTTTATCTGGTTGCTGTGGCTACGCCTAGCTCTGGGCTGGTCAGCTGACCTTGTTAGTTCACCTGTGTGGTGCCTATATAAACCTGCAGTCTGCTTGCAGGCCTTGCCTGTGAAAGAGCTCGGTAAAGTAACTAGCGTTTAATATCTGTATTACTGATCTTCCAGTACTTGTGACTTTCTGGCTTGTATTCCTGACTCTTCTCTGTATTTGTGACTTGGCACCTTTGACAACTCCTGGTATTGACTCGGCTAGTGGACATTGACTTATTGTGTGTGTGTTAGATATTATTTCTGTTAGTCTGTGTGCTCCCTTACTGTATCCTGACCTGTGTCTGTATAATAGTGTATTTTGTTGACAGTGACTTCCATCACATATTTAGGGAGGGGCTGTCACTGTTGTTGTCAATCCGTTATTTAGGGCAAACAGGCAAGTAGGCAGGGATAGAGGGAGTGAGATCAGTACTGAACTCCTTCCCTGCCCATATGTGACAGGATGGTTCAAACAGTACAGTTCAATAGTAATGCAACTTCAGTGAAGGATGCAGTAGGAAACCACAGTTGCATTAATAGGCACTCTGGGACATGTAGACTTTATCAACTGAGATGTGACTTAGACTTGACTGGACTTGACTAGAATTGACTAAATTAGACTTGACCTTACTTTGGAAGCTGACTATTACTGCCTTCTTGTTCACTGCCAGGGTGGACTTTAGTGCACAGGAGTGGCCGTAGGATCTTCGCCCCTTTATCCTTGGTTTGCTATGGGGCCTGTGAGACTCTTTTGTTCTCCCCAAAGCTTTGACTTGATCGGACTGGCAACCTGGTCGGCAGGATTCTAATAAAGGGTAATGTGGCTCAGAGATAGGAATTGTTGCAACTGGGTCTTTTAGGTCTGTCTACATGAGGTGAGGGACAGGTAACACAGAAGAGGTCTTGCCTCGACCTCTACCAACTCTCCTCTCTCTAGACTGACAAACTGACTCCTCCCCGTCTGGAAAGACCTGGGTGGAGAAGGGCAGGAGGCCCTGATTGGCAAAGTGCACATGTGATCTCCCATGCATCCTCCTACAGGGAAAAAGTTAACTCTTTACACTACAACAGCATACAATTACAATAAACAGATGAAAATACATTAACCCCTTAACGACAATAGACATAAATGTACGTCATGGTGCCGTGGTACTTAACGCACCATGACGTACATTTACGCTCCGCCATGACCGTGAGCACCAGGCCGGTGTTTGTGCGATCACGCGGATGTCCGCCATTAACCCCCCAGATGCCGTGATCAATACAGATCACGGCATCTGCGGCAGTGCAGTACTTTAAATGGATGATCGGATTGCCCGCAGCGCTGGCGCAGGGATCAGATCATCCATAATTGCGGACGGAGGTCCCCTCACCTGCCTCCGTCTGTCTCCAGGGGTTTTCTGCTCTGGTCTGAGATCACCGATAACACTGATCAGTGCTGTGCCCTATGCATAGCACTGAACAGTATTAGCAATCAAATGATTGCTATAAATATTCCCCTATGGGGACTATTAAAGTGTAAAAAAAAAAAAAAGGAAAAAAATATAAAAAATAAAAAGTTGAAAAATGTGAAAAATCCCCTCCCCCAATAAAAACATTTTCCCCATTTTACCTCATAAAAAAAAAGTTTTCCCCATTTTACCTCATAAAATGCATAAAAAAATTATGAATAAAAATATTTGGTATCGCCACGTGTGTAAAAGTATTAAAATATATTGATAATTATCCCATATGGTGAACGGCATAAATATAAAAAAAATAAAAATAAGTCCAAAACTGCTACATTTTTGTCACATTTTATTACAAAAAATAAAAATAAAAAAAAATTAGAAAAGTAAAACCTAAGCAAATGTGGTGCCAATAAAAAAAACTACAGATCATGGCGCAAAAATTAACCCTCATACCGCCCCATATACAGAAAAATTTGAAAGTTATAGGTGGTCAAAATAGGGCAATTTCAAAAATACAAATTTTTTTAAAATAGTTTGAGATTTTTTTTTAAATGGTACAATTATAGAAAAGCACATATCATTGGTATCATTTAATCGTATTAAACCACAAAATAAAGAAAACATGTCATTTTTACCATAAAGTGTAGACTGAGAAAACAAAACCTTCCAAACTTTGCTAAATTGCGGTTTTCTTTTCAATTTTCCCACATAAATAATATTTGTTTGGTTGTGCTGTACATTTTATGGTAAAATAAGAGAAAATTGGTGATGCAAAAAATAAGCCCTCATATGGGTCTTTGGATGGAAATATAAAAGTTATGATTTTTAGAAGGCGAGGAGGAAAAAACGAAAATGCAAAAATTAAATTGGCCTGGTCCTTAAAGCGTACCTATCATAGTGCAAAAAAAAGAAAAAAAAAGTGATATGTTACTCAGGACCCAATCCTGATCATGTGCATATAATTTTTATGTGTCTGGGACCTATATATCCAGAGATATAAGCATTTATCTGCTGGTGAGTTACTTTTTCATTGTGCAGGCTGGAGGGGGCGTGTCAGTCTGTCTCCCTCACAGGACCAAGCCTGTGCAGTCAGCCAATCAGTACTCTCTACTCTGTAACCCTTTCCTCTCTGGTTTTATGCTGTGTCATGTGTCAGAGAAAGATACTTGGAGCTTGTCTGCAGTAATCAGAAGACATTATGGTGAATTCATAACAGGATAAAATGTATAAATATAAGAATAGATCTTTATAAAATTAGTGCAAGGATTTTTTAGATAAAAGCATTTTTATGAATACATGTTCTATCTGTTTTATCTTCTCCTAGTAAAGCTGGATGCTAATCAGCATAGCTGTCACTATGTGTGTCATTCATCTTTCACAGACTCCTGAATGTCTGATCCACTTCTTTGTCATTCAGGAGTCCGAGAAAGCTTTGACTATTTCAGCATGCTGAGAGTTGTAGTTTAGTAACAACTGAAGCTGCAATGTTTGTAAATAACTGTGTTAGCTGTTTTAAAACTACAGCTCCCAGCATGTCCACACATCCTTTATCTGTAGTTTTACATACACAATAGAAATCTCCGATACTGGATACCGGTATACTTTACGGCCGGTATCCAGTATGTTGTAAAACCTAGACTAGTCTGTCTGGCTAAAAGACAGGCGACCCCTAGTGGTGGCTATTTTGAGCTTGAATTTCAGGTGAAATGTCATATTATAATGAGTCCTGCAATATATGAAAAGTTTTTAACAATGACAGTGCCTCTTTAAGGTCAAAATGGGCCTGGTCCTTAAGGGGTTAAGGGTACGTTCACACTTACGCAGATTTGATGCGCAGGATTTTCTGCTGCAGATTTCAATGTAAACTAAATAACTGAACACAGCTTCCAATCTGCAGTTACAAATCCTGCGCACCAAATCTGCGCAGGATCCCGTATGTGTGAACGCATCCAAAAGAGGAATCCCAAAATATATGACATTTGAACCTGGAGCTTTGGGCCAAAGCAAACACCATAAAGAGACATCCACCCGACAGAGCAGGTAGACGAGTGTTCCGGGACACCAAGGGGGAGATTTATCAAAAACTGTCCAGAGGAAAAGTCGCCCATAGCAACCAATCAGATCGCTTCTTTCATCTTTAACAAGGCCTCTGCAAAATGAAAGAAGCGATCTGATTGGTTGCAATGGGCAACTGGGCCACTTTTTTTCTGGACAGGTTTTGATAAATTTCCCCCCAAATGTTTACACACAACATGTGTCCAGCCCACGGAGCGTGGCATCACCTGTAGAGGCCCTCAAGCCCACCTGACCATGAACCACATTTGGCTGTGGCACCATCACCGTTCCCTACACTGCGCCTCCATTTATGCTGTACACCAAACAAGAATTTGAGGTCACTGTCAAACAACTCTGCGTATCTCAGGATCCTAGACCTCTTAAATACTGGAATCACGGACATTTCATTTCTTCACATTAAGATAATGAGAGGAGTCTTTAAGATTCAACATTTAGAAAATGATATACGGTGTCTTAATTGCAGAAGTAATGTTAATCTTAAAGGGATTGTTCATCACTACGCAAAGTAGATATTATACGACATCTAATGGCGCACAATATCTAGCGCAGCTGTTACGCCTAGCGCTCCGGGTCCCCGCTCCTCCCCGGAGCGCTCACGGCGCCTTTCTCCCTGCAGCTCCCCGGTCAGCGCTGACCGGGAGCGCTGCCCTGTCATGGCCGTTGGGGATGCGATTCGCACAGCGGGACGCGCCCGCTCGCGAATCGCATCCCAGGTCACTTACCCGTTCCCGTCTCCTGCGGTCATGTGCTGGCGCGCGCGGCTCCGCTCTCTAGGGCGCGCGCGCGCCAGCTCCCTGAGACTTAAAGGGCCAGTGCACCAATGATTGGTGCCTGGCCCAATTAGCTTAATTGGTTCCCATCTGTTTCCTGGCTATATCTAGTCTCCTCCCTTGCACTTCCTTGCCGGATCTTGTTGCCCTAGAGCCTAGTGAAAGCGTTTTTGTGTGTTTATACCCTGTGTACCAGAACTTTGCTATCTCCCCTGACTACGAACCTTGCCGCCTGCCCCCGACCTTCTGCTACGTCCGACTTTGCTTCTGCCTACTCCCTTGTACCTCGCCTATCTTCAGCAGCCAGAGAGGTGAGCCGTTGCTAGTGGATACGACCTGGTCACTACCGCCGCAGCAAGACCATCCCGCTTTGCGGCGGGCTCTGGTGAAAACCTGTAGTGTCTTAGAACCGGTCCACTAGCACGGTCCTCGCTATCCCTCTCTGGCACAGAGGATCCACCTCCTGCCAGCCGGCATCGTGACAGTAGATCCGGCCATGGATCCCGCTGAGGTTCCCCTGCCAGTTGTCTCTGATATCGCCCGACAGATCGCCCATCTAACCCACCAGCTGTCGGAAGTGTCCACCATTGTGCGCCAACATTCGCAACTTCTTCAGCAATCATCTCCTTCGCCAGCTCCTGCACCTCCTCCGCTGCGAGTGGCCACTCCTAGCCTCCACCTGTCCTTGCCGGACAAATTTAATGGGGACTCTAAGTTTTGCCGTGGCTTTCTTTCGCAATGTTCATTGCACCTGGAGATGATGTCGGACCTGTTTCCCACTGAAAGGTCTAAGGTGGCTTTCGTAGTCAGCCTTCTGTCTGGAAAAGCTCTGTCTTGGGCCACACCGCTCTGGGACCGCAATGACCCCGTCACTGCCTCCGTACACTCCTTCTTCTCGGAAATCCGAAGTGTCTTTGAGGAACCTGCCCGAGCCTCTTCTGCTGAGACTGCCCTGTTGAACCTGGTCCAGGGTAATTCTTCCGTTGGCGAGTATGCCGTACAGTTCCGTACCCTTGCTTCAGAATTATCCTGGAATAATGAGGCACTCTGCGCGACCTTCAAAAAAGGCCTATCCAGTCGCATCAAGGATGTGCTGGCCGCACGAGAGATTCCTGCCAATCTGCAAGAACTCATCCATCTAGCTACCCGCATTGACATGCGTTTTTCTGAGCGACACCAAGAGCTCCGCCAGGAAAAAGACTTAGATCTCTGGGCACCTCTCCCACAGTATCCGTTGCAATCTACGCCTGGGCCTCCCGCCGAGGAGGCCATGCAAGTGGATAAGTCTCGCCTGACCCAGGAAGAGAGGAATCGCCGTAAGGAAGAGAATCTTTGTCTGTACTGTGCCAGTACCGAGCATTTCTTGGTGGATTGCCCTATCCGTCCTCCACGCCTGGGAAACGCACGCACGCACCCAGCTCACGTGGGTGTGGCGTCTCTTGGTTCCAAGTCTGCTCCTCCACGTCTCACGGTACCCGTGCGGATTTCTGCTTCAGCCAGCTCTTCTCTCTCAGCCGTGGCCTGCCTGGACTCTGGAGCTTCTGGAAATTTTATTCGAGAGTCCCTAGTGAATAAATTTCGCATTCCGGTGACCCGTCTTGTCAAGCCACTCCACGTTTCCGCGGTCAACGGAGCCAAGTTGGATTGCACCATACGTTTCCGCACGGAGCCCCTTCTTATGAGCATCGGATCTCATCATGAGAGGATTGAACTTTTGGTCCTCCCCAATTGCACCTCGGAAATTCTCCTTGGACTTCCCTGGCTTCAACTTCATTCCCCTACCCTGGATTGGTCCACTGGGGAGATCAGGAGTTGGGGGTCCTCTTGTTCCAAGAACTGTCTAAAACCGGTTCCCAGTACTCCCTGCCGTGACCCTGTGGTTCCTCCTGTTTCCGGTCCCCCTAAGGTCATTAAGGACTCTGCCTGCCACAGGAAATGCCCCTCCCCCCCTCCCAGTCCCGTCAGGCAAGCCTCTGTGCCACCCCATGGCCCCCGTCCTGGTGTCACACTGCCCCGTGCCAGGTCTCGCCCTCTGCCCTCTCTCCCCATTCCTACTCCTGCGGTTCTGCCTGCCGTTGAGGAATCCCTCCTTCCTTTCCCGGTGTCCTCATCCCAGGGGAGGCAGTTACCCGATAAAGAGAAGGGGAGACCTAAGGGGGGGGGTACTGTTACGCCTAGCGCTCCGGGTCCCCGCTCCTCCCCGGAGCGCTCACGGCGCCTTTCTCCCTGCAGCTCCCCGGTCAGCGCTGACCGGGAGCGCTGCCCTGTCATGGCCGTTGGGGATGCGATTCGCACAGCGGGACGCGCCCGCTCGCGAATCGCATCCCAGGTCACTTACCCGTTCCCGTCTCCTGCGGTCATGTGCTGGCGCGCGCGGCTCCGCTCTCTAGGGCGCGCGCGCGCCAGCTCCCTGAGACTTAAAGGGCCAGTGCACCAATGATTGGTGCCTGGCCCAATTAGCTTAATTGGTTCCCATCTGTTTCCTGGCTATATCTAGTCTCCTCCCTTGCACTTCCTTGCCGGATCTTGTTGCCCTAGAGCCTAGTGAAAGCGTTTTTGTGTGTTTATACCCTGTGTACCAGAACTTTGCTATCTCCCCTGACTACGAACCTTGCCGCCTGCCCCCGACCTTCTGCTACGTCCGACTTTGCTTCTGCCTACTCCCTTGTACCTCGCCTATCTTCAGCAGCCAGAGAGGTGAGCCGTTGCTAGTGGATACGACCTGGTCACTACCGCCGCAGCAAGACCATCCCGCTTTGCGGCGGGCTCTGGTGAAAACCTGTAGTGTCTTAGAACCGGTCCACTAGCACGGTCCTCGCTATCCCTCTCTGGCACAGAGGATCCACCTCCTGCCAGCCGGCATCGTGACAGCAGCTTGTTGGTTTGCATCATTGGCATAGACTAAACAGGTACACACCCCAGAATGTCAGTACCCACAGAGTGAGATTTATTCATAGCTAGAAGAATCGCATCAGAGGAGTCAAGAAAAGATTGAGGAAAAATGATTAGAAGTTATATAGCAGTCGTTATATGTGTTTACCTGACTATTCATATTGGTAAGAAATTCTCTACAGTATATATATATATTATGGTGTAGTGTATGAGGAGATGACACTGCTGTGTGTACTGTGCTGTGTATACATGTCATGGTGTAGTGTATGAGGCGATGACACTACTGTGTGTACTGTGCTGTGTATACATGACATGGTGTAGTAGTGTATGAGGCGATGACACTACTGTGTGTACTGTGCTGTGTATACATGTCATGGTGTAGTAGTGTATGAGGAGATGACACTGCTGTGTGTACTGTGCTGTGTATACATGACATGGTGTAGTAGTGAATGAGGAGATGACACTACTGTGTGTACTGTGCTGTGTATACATGTCATGGTGTAGTGTATGAGGAGATGACACTACTGTGTGTACTGTGCTGTGTATACATGTCATGGTGTAGTAGTGTATGAGGAGATGACACTGCTGTGTGTACTGTGCTGTGTATACATGTCATGGTGTAGTAGTGTATGAGGAGATGACACTGCTGTGTGTACTGTGCTGTGTATACATGTCATGGTGTAGTAGTGTATGAGGAGATGACACTGCTGTGTGTACTGTGCTGTGTGTACATGTTATGGTGTAGTGTATGAGGAGATGACACTATTGTGTGTACTGTGCTATGCATACATGACATGGTGTAGTGTATGAGGAGATGACACTGCTGTGTATACTGTGCTGTGTATACATGTCATGGTGTAGTAGTGTATGAGGAGATGACACTGCTGTGTGTGTACTGTGCTGTGTATACATGTCATGGTGTAGTAGTGTATGAGGAGATGACACTGCTGTGTGTACTGTGCTGTGTATACATGTCATGGTGTAGTAGTGTATGAGGAGATGACACTACTGTGTGTACTGTGCTGTGTATACATGTCATGGTGTAGTAGTGTATGAGGAGATGACACTGCTGTGTGTACTGTGCTGTGTATACATGTCATGGTGTAGTAGTGTATGAGGAGATGACACTGCTGTGTGTACTGTGCTGTGTGTACATGTCATGGTGTAGTAGTGTATGAGGAGATGACACTGCTGTGTGTGTACTGTGCTGTGTATACATGTCATGGTGTAGTAGTGTATGAGGAGATGACACTGCTGTGTGTACTGTGCTGTGTATACATGTCATGGTGTAGTAGTGTATGAGAAGATGACACTGCTGTGTGTACTGTGCTGTGTATACATGTCATGGTGTAGTAGTGTATGAGGAGATGACACTGCTGTGTGTACTGTGCTGTGTATACATGTCATGGTGTAGTAGTGTATGAGGAGATGACACTGCTATGTGTACTGTGCTGTGTATACAGGTCATGGTGCAGTAGTGTATGAGGAGATGACACTGCTGTGTGTACTGTGCTGTGTATACAGGTCATGGTGTAGTAGTGTATGAGGAGATGACACTACTGTGTGTACTGTGCTGTGTATACATGTCATGGTGTAGTAGTGTATGAGGAGATGACACTACTGTGTGTACTGTGCTGTGTATACATGTCATGGTGTAGTAGTGTATGAGGAGATGACACTGCTGTGTGTACTGTGCTGTGTATACATGTCATGGTGTAGTAGTGTATGAGGAGATGACACTGCTGTGTGTACTGTGCTGTGTATACATGTCATGGTGTAGTGTATGAGGAGATGACACTGCTGTGTGTACTGTGCTGTGTATACATGTCATGGTGTAGTAGTGTATGAGGAGTTGACACTGCTGTGTGTACTGTGCTGTGTGTACATGTTATGGTGTAGTGTATGAGGAGATGACACTACTGTGTGTACTGTGCTATGCATACATGACATGGTGTAGTGTATGAGGAGATGACACTGCTGTGTATACTGTGCTGTGTATACATGTCATGGTGTAGTAGTGTATGAGGAGATGACACTGCTGTGTGTGTACTGTGCTGTGTATACATGTCATGGTGTAGTAGTGTATGAGGAGATGACACTACTGTGTGTACTGTGCTGTGTATACATGTCATGGTGTAGTAGTGTATGAGGAGATGACACTTCTGTGTGTACTGTGCTGTGTATACATGTCATGGTGTAGTGTATGAGGAGATGACACTGCTGTGTGTAATGTGTTGTGTATACATGTCATGGTGTAGTAGTGTATGAGGAGATGACACTGCTGTGTGTACTATGCTGTGTATACATGTCATGGTGTAGTAGTGTATGAGGAGATGACACTGCTGTGTGTGTACTGTGCTGTGTATACATGTCATGGTGTAGTAGTGTATGAGGAGATGACACTGCTGTGTGTACTGTGCTGTGTATACATGTCATGGTGTAGTAGTGTATGAGGAGATGACACTACTGTGTGTATTGTGCTGTGTATACATGTCATGGTGTAGTAGTGTATGAGGAGATGACACTGCTGTGTGTGTACTGTGCTGTGTATACATGTCATGGTGTAGTAGTGTATGAGGAGATGACACTGCTGTGTGTACTGTGCTGTGTATACATGACATGGTGTAGTGTATGAGGAGATGACACTGCTGTGTGTACTATGCTGTGTATGCATGTCATGGTGTAGTAGTGTATGAGGAGATGACACTGCTGTATGTACTGTGCTGTGTATACATGTCATGGTGTAGTAGTGTATGAGGAGATGACACTGCTGTGTGTACTGTGCTATGTATACATGTCATGGTGTAGTGTATGAGGAGATGGCACTGCTGTGTGTACTGTGCTGTGTATACATGTCATGGTGTAGTGTATGAGGAAATGACACTACTGTGTGTACTGTGCTGTGTATACATGACATGGTGTAGTAGTGTATGAGGAGATGACACTGCTGTGTGTACTGTGCTGTGTATACATGTCATGGTGTAGTAGTGTATGAGGAGATGACACTGCTGTGTGTACTGTGCTGTGTATACATGTCATGGTGTAGTAGTGTATGAGGAGATGACACTGCTGTGTGTACTATGCTGTGTATACATGTCATGGTGTAGTAGTGTATGAGGAGATGACACTGCTGTGTGTACTGTGCTGTGTATACATGTCATGGTGTAGTAGTGTATGAGGAGATGACACTGCTGTGTGTGTACTGTGCTGTGTATACATGTCATGGTGTAGTGGTGTATGAGGAGATGACACTGCTGTGTATTGTGCTGTGTATACATGTCATGGTGTAGTAGTGTATGAGGAGATGACACTGCTGTGTGTACTGTGCTGTGTATACATGTCATGGTGTAGTAGTGTATGAGGAGATGACACTGCTGTGTGTACTGTGCTGTGTATACATGTCATGGTGTAGTAGTGTATGAGGAGATGACACTGCTGTGTGTGTAATGTGCTGTGTATACATGTCATGGTGTAGTAGTGTATGAGGAGATGACACTGCTGTGTGTACTGTGCTGTGTGTACATGTCATGGTGTAGTAGTGTATGAGGAGATGACACTGCTGTGTACTGTGTTGTGTATACATGTCATGGTGCAGTAGTGTATGAGGAGATGACACTGCTGTGTGTACTGTGCTGTGTATACATGTCATGGTGCAGTAGTGTATGAGGAGATGACACTGCTGTGTGTACTGTGCTGTGTATACATGTCATGGTGTAGTAGTGTATGAGGAGATGACACTGCTGTGTGTACTGTGCTGTGTATACATGACATGGTGTAGTAGTGTATGAGGAGATGACACTGCTGTGTGTACTGTGCTGTGTATACATGTCATGGTGTAGTGTATGAGGAGATGACACTGCTGTGTACTGTGCTGTGTATACATGTCATGGTGTAGTAGTGTATGAGGAGATGACACTGCTGTGTGTACTGTGTTGTGTATACATTTCATGGTGTAGTAGTGTATGAGGAGATGACACTGCTGTGTGTACTGTGCTGTGTATACATGTCATGGTGTAGTAGTGTATGAGGAGATGACACTGCTGTCTGTACTGTGTTGTGTATACATGTCATGGTGTAGTAGTGTATGAGGAGATGACACTGCTGTGTGTACTGTGCTGTGTATACATGTCATGGTGTAGTAGTGTATGAGGAGATGACACTGCTGTGTGTACTGTGTTGTGTATACATGTCATGGTGTAGTAGTGTATGAGGAGATGACACTGCTGTGTGTACTGTACTGTGTATACATGTCATGGTGTAGTAGTGTATGAGGAGATGACACTGCTGTGTGTACTGTGCTGTGTATACATTTCATGGTGTAGTAGTGTATGAGGAGATGACACTGCTGTGTACTGTGCTGTGTATACATGTCATGGTGTAGTAGTGTATGAGGAGATGACACTGCTGTGTGTACTGTGTTGTGTATACATGTCATGGTGTAGTAGTGTATGAGGAGATGACACTGCTCTGTGTACTGTGCTGTGTATACAGGTCATGGTGTAGTAGTGTATGAGGAGATGACACTACTGTGTGTACTGTGCTGTGTATACATGTCATGGTGTAGTAGTGTATGAGGAGATGACACTACTGTGTGTACTGTTCTGTGTATACATGTCATGGTGTAGTAGTGTATGAGGAGATGACACTGCTGTGTGTACTGTGCTGTGTATACATGACATGGTGTAGTAGTGTATGAGGAGATGACACTGCTGTGTGTACTGTGCTGTGTATACATGTCATGGTGTAGTAGTGTATGAGGAGATGACACTGCTGTGTGTACTGTGTTGTGTATACATGTCATGGTGTAGTGTATGAGGAGATGACACTGCTGTGTGTACTGTGCTGTGTATACATGTCATGGTGTAGTAGTGTATGAGGAGATGACACTGCTGTGTGTACTGTGCTGTGTATACATGTGATAGTGTAGTAGTGTATGAGGAGATGACACTGCTGTGTGTACTGTGCTGTGTATACATGTCATGGTGTAGTAGTGTATGAGGAGATGACACTGCTGTGTGTACTGTGCTGTGTATACATGTCATGGTGTAGTATATGAGGAGATGACACTGCTGTGTGTACTGTGCTGTGTATACATGTCATGGTGTAGTAGTGTATGAGGAGATGACACTGCTGTGTGTACTGTGCTGTGTATACATGTCATGGTGTAGTAGTGTATGAGGAGATGACACTGCTGTGTGTACTGTGCTGTGTATACATGTCATGGTGTAGTAGTGTATGAGGAGATGACACTGCTGTGTGTGTACTGTGCTGTGTATACATGTCATGGTGTAGTAGTGTATGAGGAGATGACACTGCTGTGTGTACTGTGCTGTGTGTACATGTCATGGTGTAGTAGTGTATGAGGAGATGACACTGCTGTGTGTACTGTGCTGTGTAGACATGTCATGGTGTAGTAGTGTATGAGGAGATGACACTGCTGTGTACTGTGTTGTGTATACATGTCATGGTGCAGTAGTGTATGAGGAGATGACACTGCTGTATGTACTGTGCTGTGTATACATGTCATGGTGCAGTAGTGTATGAGGAGATGACACTGCTGTGTGTACTGTGCTGTGTATACATGTCATGGTGTAGTAGTGTATGAGGAGATGACACTGCTGTGTGTACTGTGCTGTGTATACATGACATGGTGTAGTAGTGTATGAGGAGATGACACTGCTGTGTGTACTGTGCTGTGTATACATGTCATGGTGTAGTGTATGAGGAGATGACACTGCTGTGTACTGTGCTGTGTATACATGTCATGGTGTAGTAGTGTATGAGGAGATGACACTGCTGTGTGTACTGTGTTGTGTATACATGTCATGGTGTAGTAGTGTATGAGGAGATGACACTGCTGTGTGTACTGTGCTGTGTATACATGTCATGGTGTAGTAGTGTATGAGGAGATGACACTGCTGTGTGTGTACTGTGCTGTGTATACATGTCATGGTGTAGTAGTGTATGAGGAGATGACACTGCTGTGTGTACTGTGCTGTGTATACATGTCATGGTGTAGTGTATGAGGAGATGACACTGCTGTGTGTACTGTGCTGTGTATACATGTCATGGTGTAGTAGTGTATGAAGAGATGACACTGCTGTGTGTACTGTGCTGTGTATACATGTGATAGTGTAGTAGTGTATGAGGAGATGACACTGCTGTGTGTACTGTGCTGTGTATACATGTCATGGTGTAGTAGTGTATGAGGAGATGACACTGCTGTGTGTACTGTGCTGTGTATACATGTCATGGTGTAGTAGTGTATGAGGAGATGACACTGCTGTGTGTACTGTGCTGTGTATACATGTCATGGTGTAGTAGTGTATGAGGAGATGACACTACTGTGTGTACTGTGCTGTGTATACATGTCATGGTGTAGTGTATGAGGAGATGACACTGCTGTGTGTACTGTGCTGTGTATACATGTCATGGTGTAGTAGTGTATGAGGAGATGACACTGCTGTGTGTACTGTGCTGTGTATACATGTCATGGTCTAGTAGTGTATGAGGAGATGACACTGCTGTGTGTACTATGCTGTGTATACATGTCATGGTGTAGTAGTGTATGAGGAGATGACACTGCTGTGTGTACTGTGCTATGTATACATGACATGGTGTAGTGTATGAGGAGATGACACTGCTGTGTATACTGTGCTGTGTATACATGTCATGGTGTAGTAGTGTATGAGGAGATGACACTGCTGTGTACTGTGCTGTGTATACATGTCATGGTGTAGTAGTGTATGAGGAGATGACACTGCTGTGTGTACTGTGCTGTGTATACATGTCATGGTGTAGTAGTGTATGAGGAGATGACACTGCTGTGTGTACTGTGTTGTGTATACATGTCATGGTGTAGTAGTGTATGAGGAGATGACACTGCTGTGTGTACTGTGCTGTGTATACATGTCATGGTGTAGTGTATGAGGAGATGACACTACTGTGTGTACTGTGCTGTGTATACATGTCATGGTGTAGTAGTGTATGAGGAGATGACACTGCTGTGTGTACTGTGCTGTGTATACATGTCATGGTGTAGTAGTGTATGAGGAGATGACACTGCTGTGTGTACTGTGCTGTGTATACATGTCATGGTGTAGTTGTGTATGAGGAGATGACACTGCTGTGTGTGTACTGTGCTGTGTATACATGTCATGGTGTAGTAGTGTATGAGGAGATGACACTGCTGTGTGTACTGTGCTGTGTATACATGTCATGGTGTAGTAGTGTATGAGGAGATGACACTACTGTGTGTACTGTGCTGTGTATACATGTCATGGTGTAGTAGTGTATGAGGAGATGACACTGCTGTGTGTACTGTGCTGTGTGTACATGTCATGGTGTAGTAGTGTATGAGGAGATGACACTGCTGTGTACTGTGTTGTGTATACATGTCATGGTGCAGTAGTGTATGAGGAGATGACACTGCTGTGTGTACTGTGCTGTGTATACATGTCATGGTGCAGTAGTGTATGAGGAGATGACACTGCTGTGTGTACTGTGCTGTGTATACATGTCATGGTGTAGTGTATGAGGAGATGACACTGCTGTGTGTGTACTGTGCTGTGTATACATGACATGGTGTAGTAGTGTATGAGGAGATGACACTGCTGTGTGTACTGTGCTGTGTATACATGACATGGTGTAGTAGTGTATGAGGAGATGACACTGCTGTGTGTACTGTGCTGTGTATACATGTCATGGTGTAGTAGTGTATGAGAAGATGACACTGCTGTGTGTACTGTGCTGTGTATACATGACATGGTGTAGTAGTGTATGAGGAGATGACACTGCTGTGTGTACTGTGCTGTGTACACATGTCATGGTGTAGTAGTGTATGAGAAGATGACACTGCTGTGTGTACTGTGCTGTGTATACATGACATGGTGTAGTAGTGTATGAGGAGATGACACTACTGTGTGTACTGTGCTGTGTATACATGTCATGGTGTAGTGTATGAGGAGATGACACTGCTGTGTGTGTACTGTGCTGTGTATACATGTCATGGTGTAGTAGTGTATGAGGAGATGACACTGCTGTGTGTACTGTGCTGTTTATACATGTCATGGTGTAGTAGTGTATGAGGAGATGACACTGCTGTGTGTACTATGCTGTGTATACATGTCATGGTGTAGTAGTGTATGAGGAGATGAAACTGCTGTGTGTACTGTGCTGTGTATACATGACATGGTGTAGTAGTGTATGAGGAGATGACACTGCTGTGTGTACTGTGCTGTGTATACATGACATGGTGTAGTAGTGTATGAGGAGATGACACTGCTGTGTGTACTGTGCTGTGTATACATGTCATGGTGTAGTAGTGTATGAGGAGATGACACTGCTGTGTGTATTGTGCTGTGTATACATGTCATGGTGTAGTAGTGTATGAGGAGATGACACTGCTGTGTGTACTGTGCTGTGTATACATGTCATGGTGTAGTGTATGAGGAGATGACACTGCTGTGTGTACTGTGCTGTTTATACATGTCATGGTGTAGTAGTGTATGAGGAGATGACACTGCTGTGTGTACTGTGCTGTGTAGACATGTCATGGTGTAGTGTATGAGGAGATGAAACTGCTGTGTGTACTGTGCTGTGTATACATGTCATGGTGTAGTGTATGAGGAGATGACACTGCTGTGTGTGTACTGTGCTGTGTATACATGTCATGGTGTAGTAGTGTATGAGGAGATGACACTGCTGTGTGTACTGTGCTGTGTATACATGTCATGGTGTAGTAGTGTATGAGGAGATGAAACTGCTGTGTGTACTGTGCTGTGTATACAGGTGATAGTGTAGTAGTGTATGAGGAGATGACACTACTGTGTGTACTGTGCTGTGTATACATGTCATGGTGTAGTAGAGTATGAGGAGATGACACTGCTGTGTGTACTGTGCTGTGTATACATGTGATAGTGTAGTAGTGTATGAGGAGATGACACTGCTGTGTGTGTACTGTGCTGTGTATACATGTCATGGTGTAGTAGTGTATGAGGAGATGACACTGCTGTGTGTACTGTGCTGTGTATACATGTGATAGTGTAGTTGTGTACTATTTGTATCATTGCAGGTGACGCACTAGACTGCTATTCTTGCAGTGATTTCTGCACTGAGCCTCTTATGGAAACATGTAGTGATGGCGAAACCTGTTTCAGCATTGAAAAACAATTGGGTATGTAGCTTCAACCACAATGTAAAGCAGTGTTTACCATAAAGGGTGCCGTAGGTTGTGCAAAACTATAACTCCTAGCATGCCCGGACAGCCATTGGCATGCTGGCAGTTGTAGTTTTGCAACAGCTGGAGACACACTGTTTGGAAAACACCAATGTAGTTTTATGTAGTATGTTTCCTCATGTAGTGTCCCACTGAGTGTATTTTTATACTTTACAGTGCTGTGTTGTTATATCTGGTGTTATGCTGCCACTTACTGTTGTATTTTGGTATAGAACTTAAATTGGTTAAAAAAGTGAGGAATTAAAGGGATGCTCCGGAATTTTTTGTTCTTTAAATGTAAGACAGAGGCAGCAAAGTCTAGTTACTAATATACCTCCCAAACCCGTGTTTGGTGGCTGGTATCCAATTTTATTTGTCTTCCTTTGCCCCAGAAGGTAATTTTCTGCAGCCTACAAAATGAGTGTTGTCTTGTCTTGGACCTTTCCCAGCTTGCTGTGCGGCCCGAGACAATACATCTCAGGTGCTGAAAGGGGGCTTGGGTGCTCCGTCTGTTGTGTGTTAAGCCAGCCCCCTGATGACGTTAACGGCGCACATGTGTGTGCATTCATCATATTACAGATCCACAGCTTGTGTGTCAGGAGGGAAATAACTTACCTTCCACCTTAAAACAAAGGATCCTGGGGATTGTAGACTGAGGGAGGTCACAGAAACAGGAAGTAGGCAGTTCCCAAAAACATACCAGCAGCATGATTGGGGTACACAAGGCACAACTACTTACCACCAACTCAAGCCCAGATCATTGGTAAACATGTCCATTACTGTATGACACGTAAGTAATAAGCCTATCAGGCTGAATTTGTGGGAGGGGCTTTGGCTATTTAACAGCCGCCGACCCTGCCCTCTGTGCATATGCCGGGTTGGCGAAATTGCGGGGGTTCTTTCGTCGCGTACGCTGGGCCGTGTGTGTGGTGGTGCATGTGAGTGCCGGGTGACCGGCAGGTTTCACATTGGGGTGCCCTGGTCTGTATCGGTTGCCCCCCTCGCATGGCGGGCAGGCTCCAGCACCCAGCATGATAGGCAGGTGGCAGTTCTCAGCGGGGCGGCGTGTGCCCGGGCTGACTGTGTACCATAACGGCATCTGGGATCCGACGGCATCTGGCAGTGTGGCCGGAGCGGGGAGACGCGGCCCACGTGGGTCTCCTTGCTCCGGCGTCTCACGTGACACGCTGGACTCTGGGCGAGCGGAGTCACAGCGCGTCGGCGAGTATTCACGGCCTGACAGCGCAGTTCCGCTCGTGGGCAGCAGGTGGCACTGTATAAAAAAAAAAAAAGGAATATAATAATGGAAGTAAGAGTGTATGTGTGTGATGGGGTTGCTCTTCTGATACATGCACTATATCAGTCAGAGGTAGAGGTTGGTTTCATAATAATAATCATACTGACATCACAATATTATTGCTGTTTAAGCAGGCTGTGGGTTCATGGTGCACCGGTGTAGGTGCACGGGGCACCACACATATGCATCTTTTCTGTTAGGGGGTGGAGGGGGTGGGTGTAAAAAAAAAAAAAAAATAAAGCATGCTTGGGGTACCGGGTTTGGTGCATGGTGTAGATAAGTCGTAGTGTGGCTGGGGTAGTCATACGTACGGTGGGGGGGCTAGTGGGAGTGAGCCGTAATTATCTGTCAGAGGCGGTAGGCGGGATGCCAACTCATGTGGTCTAGAATACTGGTTGTTTCTTTTGCAGATTGGGTGGTCTGTATCCGGTTAGGTGGTCATTACGTTCCTGTTTCATTGCAAGACACGGCTATTGGCTACGGTCAGTACCAACCGTACGTCGGTTATTCATGCTATTCTTCTTGTTGCACGGTTGTCATCACGTTCCGCTAGTAGGCGCTAGTTCACGTTATCACCGTTTCAATACACAATACTCCCGCTACACTAGTTAAATGTTATGCACTGCAGCTGGTACACATAGGCGCTGAATCACTGCTTTTCTGACACGATCAGTCAGATAGGTTTCAGTGCGTCATTGCTACTGTCACGTATTCAGAGCATTCTCGTTACACGGGTAGTGATCACTGCTATCTTGACTCTTCTTCAAGGGTGACCACTTGCCTGCGGTGGTTGCTGACACGTCTTCAGAGCCATTGCTAGTTTAGTTAGGGACGGTGCATACTGTCATCTTGGCTCGTCGTCAGGAGGTGTTCACCGTTCTCCAGTTAGTTCATGGCTACACGTGTCATATATACATTCACGGTCAAGCTCACTGTCAGTTGTGTTTACACGCTCCAGGTGGACTCTGGGACTTGCACTGGCATTACGGTCAGCACTCATTAGTTTTGGCACCGTTTGTACGTTTTACTCACGCTTAGCAGTACGCTCAATATTAAGCATGTGTTCGGTTATCCGCAGGTGTTACAGTCGGTTTCCGTTTGGTTCATTCGACTTGCTGTTGTGTTACAGTGGCGGTAAGGTCAGTCAGGGTTCAGCGAGAGGGGTACACGTTTCAGTCAGGGTTCTCATTATTACCGCTTTTTGTTTCCCCGGCACCCGTTACGGCCCGGACAGGTCATGTCTCACGTGTCATCAGACATAGAGGACCTGATGTCAATCCCTGAGACGGCAGCTAGGAGCTCCGTGCGAGGGTCGTCCTCCGCTGCAGCATACAGAGCTTGGATGATCCCCAAGCTAATGGAGGAGTTGCACAAGAGGGCAATTCCGTTCCCAGCAACCGCCCGTAAAGCGGATTTATACAAGCTCCTAATGGCTGATCAGGGTGCTAGTGGCAGTCAAGAGGGGACCTCGAGTCAGCCCATCCTGTCCGAACTTCATTCTATGATGACTTCCATGTTGGTCAGGCTGGAGTCTCTTGAGAAAAGGGACATTCAGGAGCCTCCAGCTCCAGCAGTACCATTAGTGCCGGCTCCAACACCGGTGTCTGCCCCAGTACCGGAAGTCAACCCAGGTAGGCGCTCAGGGCCACCAAGGGTGTCACCGGTCCACTTTGTCCCAGCGGCCCTGAGAAAGGACATACTGGAGGGGAAGGACATTAATTTGGCTTTGCTTCTGATGTCTGCCTTTGACGTGGAGGACACTAGAACTGTAGCGTGTGCTGATTTATCAGTTGTCCTTAAGAGCAAGGACACCAGGCTGAAGCAAAAGTTAAATATCCACGAATTTGTGATCGCCTTCAGCAAATACAGGGAGGTTATATGCTCTGTCAGGCCGGAGCATAGGGAGGAGCTCGACCTGTATTTGCTGAGGGTTACCAAATATGCTTACAAGTATGGTGGGACCCACTTCTACGATTATCATAGAATTTTCTCGGCCATGGCAGCGGTGGCTTACAGCCAAGATGAGTAGTTTACAGATTGGAGCATTGAAGATTCGCAGATGTTCTGCAGCCACTTTGCGAATCTCAAGTTCCCGGCATGTGCCTCCTGTCAATCAATCACGCATACCACTGCGTGGTGTGCAGGGCTTGAACAGCAAGGTGACCAAAGTGCTGCCAGACTTTCCACCTCCACGGATAGTTCCTCGAGGTCCGCGCCTTCCGTGGACAAGTTGGGCCGTCCAGTACACTACCTCGGCGGCTCACAGATATGCAATAATTATAACATGTATTCTTGCAATTATAGAAATTGCAGGTTATTGCATGTCTGTTTCTACTGCTTCAGTGCACATCCGGGCTCTGCATGCAGCCAGAAAGGACCAGCATGACTAGGTGGGGTACGCACCCGGTCCTTGCCGCACTGCTCATGGACCACCCAGACCCGGAATGGGTGCAATGGTTGGTCAACAGTTTTGACAGGGGCTTCCACACCGGTATGGTCACTCTGCCGCAATCCACATACGAATGTGACAATCTGCTGTCTGCTGTGCATGTTCCCGATGTTGTCACCGAATTAAAATATGCAGAGCTAGTGAAAGGTTACATGATTGGGCCCTTTGAAGTTTCTCCTTTTGCTTCATGGAGGGTCAGCCCGGTAGGGGTGGTGACAGGCAAGTTCAGTGGGAAGAAGAGGATGATATTTGACGTGTCGGCTCCTCACGGGTCAGTCATTCCCAGCATCAATTCTCTCATCCCATCCGATGAGTTTAGTATGCAGTACTCATCCATAGACCAGGCCATACAGGTCATCTTGGCACTCGGTCCAGGGACCTGGATGGCAAAGGCAGATATTACGGATGCCTTTAAGTTGCTTCCTTTGCACAGGGACCAGTGGCAACGGTTCAGTCTCAAGTGGAAGAGTTCATACTATTTTGCCACCAAGTTGACGTTCGGATGCAAAAGCAGCCGGTGGCTGTTTGGCCAACTGGCCCAGGCATTGCACTGGCTGCTGGTTAAAGTCTCGGGATGCAGCCAGGTCATCCATCACCTGGATGACTTTCTTCTGCTCTGTCGCCCGAGGGAAGAGCCGGACCAGTTGGTCAGATTGCTTAAACTGTTTGCAGATATTGGGGTGCCGGTGTCTCCTAAGAAAACGGTTGGTCCAGCCAAGTGCCTCACCTTTCTGGGAGTAGTCCTAGATTTGGTATCCATGCCAGTTGAGTTTGCCCACCAACAAGCTCAATCGTATCAGGGACACCATCCACAAGTAAACGGTCTCTCGTGTCACGACCAAGGTCGAATTGCAGACCTTGTTGGGCATGCTTGCATTTGCTATGAGGGCAATTCCGCAGGGCAGAGCCTTTGTGTCCAGAATCTTGTCTCTGCTGCATGGGGTCCCACAACAACACAGCAGGGTTTCTTTAGATCACCAAGCCCTGGCGGACCTGCACATGTGGGATAGATACATGGCGCAATGGAATGGGACGGCTATGTTTGTCCCGCCGGCCTCAGAGTTGTCCCCCAAGATCTGCACCGATGAGTCTTCCACCGGTTATGGTGCAGTGTGGGGCAGCAGGTGGATGGCGGGACAATGGTCCAGACAAGTGTTGACTTTGGCGGGCTTTGGCAGCACATCGGCACTTTTTGAGGTTTTCCCCATTGTAGTGGCGGCAGTGGTATGGGGCGACAAGTGGTCAGGGCAGACGGTGGAGTTTCGGTGTGACAATCAGGCGACAGTGGCTATAATTAACAAGGGCAGTTCCAAACATGCCACTGTCATTAGTTTTGTGCGTAGGTTAGTTTGGGTGTCCTTGCAGCATAACTTTAACTTTGTGGTCAGTCACATACCAGGGGTGGACAACACGGCTGTAGATGCTCTGTCCAGGGCTAATTTCCATCTCTTTTCGCAGGTGGCTCCGCAAGCAGAGGCGGTAGGAGCACAGGCCCCATGTTTGGCACAATTAATCTTGGACTGAGCTACTACACACAAGTGACCCAGGAGTTAATGTCCGACGCCTTGGCACCCAACACCAAGAGGGCTTATCAAGCAGCACACAACACCTTCAGTTCTTATCTATCTCAACACAGTATTCCTTTCTCCTATGACACCACTGTCATTCTATCTTTTATCGGTTTCTGCCACTCTGCATCTATCTCACAGCACCATTAAATCTCACCTTTCGGGCATACAGCATTTCATTTCTTTATCTCACCCAGACAGGCCATCCATATTGTCATCTCAGGCCGTCAAGGCCGCGCTCAGAGGGGTGGTGGCTCGCAGCTCTACAGTGCTGCCTCTCAGGAGACCTATCAACGGTGAACTGTTCAGAGCCATGTCCGGCGCATTAGCCAACAACCCGTTTGGCTTTGAGCGCAGCCTGATATTGAAGTCCGCCATACATCTTGCGTTCTATGGCTTCCTTCGGCCTGGTGAATTTTCATGTGCCAGGCGGGGCGCGGCACACTTACAGAAAGCTCACTTAAGGTGGCAAGGTTCTTGGTTTCACTGTCTGTCACCAAAACATGCAGGTGGGGTGCTGTGGTTAAGTTTTTCCCTTCAGGCAACAAGTGGTGCCTGGTGGCGGTGGTGTCACAACTGGCTCTTACTACTTCTTTATTCACATCTCACGTCCGTACATTGATTCGCACATTAGGGTACAACCCCAGGGAGTTCTCAGGTCACTCATTTCGAATAGGAGCAGCGTTAGCGGCTTCTAGGCACAAGGTGCCGGTACATGTGATCCAGAAGTTGGGTAGGTGGCGCTCTGACGCGTACACCACTTATGTCCCAGATCCCTCAAGGGAGATGGCAGATGCATTTCAATATTTGGCATTATAAACAAATATTAATTAATTACCCTAAATGGTGGTGTATTTTTGCCCTCTAAAGGCGGACCCTCGGCACGGTTTTCAGGCACACCTCAACCGCTGTTCTAAGTCATAGAGTTTAAGTGTTAGAGCTTTCTTAATCTAGTTTCTTTCAGGTATCCTTGGCAGGAGGTAACAGGTAAGCTCATGCACGGTAAAAAGTCCTGACCACAATTACTAAAGTCACCCACCACATCTGCTCATACATTGATATGTAGAAGTTGGACGCCAGAGAGTAGTTAGTTAGTAGGGGTGTGAATCGTCAAGAATTTGGCGATTCGATTCGAATCGCGATACCAGTGTGGCGATTCGATATATCCCGATATATCGCGATACCATCTAGGTGACGATACATCACGATATATCCCGATACATCGCCCACCTGGGAGCATCCATAGATCCCAATAGACGCCGCTGTCAGCTTTGACAGCGGCGATCTAGTACTCCGGTGCGCACTTTTCTCATTTTATCCCGTCCGGGCTGCAAAATAAAAAAAAACGCACTTTCTCTTACCGGCCAACGAGCTCCCGGAGCTCCGGTACAGTCCGGTACAGGTGTTCGGTCCCCGGGCTGTATTCTTCTTACTTCCTGTTAGCCCGGCACGTCACACGGAGCTTCAGCCTATCATCAGCAGAGGCGGGACATCGCTGCGGCCGGTGATAGGCTGAAGCTCCGTGTGACGTGCCGGGCTAACAGGAAGTAAGAAGAATACAGCCCGGGGACCGAACACCTGTACCGGAGCTCCGGGGGCTCGTTGGCAGGTAACATAAAGTGCGTTTTTTTTTTATTTTGCGGCCCGGACGGGATAAAATGAGAAAAGTGCGCACTGGATACTCCTTTAATAGCCAGCCGCGGCGATCACTGCATGCTGGCTATTAGCGGCGGCCCCCGGCTACTGAAATCAGCCGGGGGTCGCAGAGTGCGGAGCGGGCACGAGTCGGAGCCCGCTCCATAAACCCAGAGCGCCACCGTGTCAGATCCGGCCTGCCCGGCTCCACAAATGTGGAACTTTTATCTCCTGATGCCCAGGAAATGCTGTTCCGGGCGTCAGGAGATACAAATTCCACATCCCTAAAAGAATCGATTCAAAAATATTTTGAATCGATTCAGTATCGGCAAATGAAAAAATTGCGATTATCGCGAGAATCGATTTTTTCTTACATCCCTATTAGTTAGGACTGCTCTTTATCCACCAGAGCTAGGGGAAGTCTTGAGTAGTCTGCCTAGAGGAACGATATGTCAATGTTTTTTTTCTGGGATAAAGAAAACATTTGTTATATTCCTGTGCACTGGAAAAATGAAAAAAAAAACCTTCATACTCAACCCCCCTCCCCCCCCATCCTGACAAGTCTTCTGGTCCCCTATGAGGTCTTATTTCTCATTAAAAAAAATAGAACTGCCCCCTAGCCTACTGATTTGCCAAGTGGGCATAAAATGTTATCAAAAGGAGAAAGAAGTGGACCATAATGGCATTAGAAAGGAGAAGTGAGTATGTGAGTTTTTTTATAATTTTTTTTAGTGCACAGGACGTTTATAGGGGTACTCCGCTGCTCAGCATTTGGAACGCTTAGAGCCGGCACCGGGGACTCGTGGTGTCAAAACCCCGCCCCCTCATGACATCAAACTATGCCCCCTTTAATGCAAGTCTCCCATAGTCTTGCATTGAGGGGTGGGGCGTGATGGGAAAAGGGGGCGGGGCTGTGATGTCAAGGGTCCCCGGCGCCAGATCTAAGCGTTCGGAACATTGTGTTTCGAACCCTGAGCAGTAGAGTACCCCTCTAACCATTATCCACCTCATTCGGGCAGCAAGTTTGGTGCACTGGTGGAGCTCAAGGGGCACGCTGAGGTCACGGCTGAGGCTTCTCCAAAGCTGCTCACAGCCGGGGTGGAGTGAGGAAGCAGCCGTAATGCCAACGTGCTCCTGAAGCTTCTCAACTCTAACTCATCTAAGGACAGGTGGCCAGGGCCTGTACCCTGTGACCACTCAGGGCCTATATACCCTGTGACCACTCAGGGCCCATATACCCTCTGACCACTCAGGGCCTATATACCCTCAGACCACTCAGGGCCTATATACCCTCTGACCACTCAGGGCCTGTATACTCTCTGACCACTCAGGGCCTGTATACCCTCTGACCACTCAGGGCCTGTATACTCTCTGACCACTCAGGGCCTGTATACCCTCTGACCACTCAGGGCCTGTATACCCTCTGACCACTCAGGGCCTGTATACCCTCAGGGCCTGTATACCCTCTCAAGGCTTCCTTAGGCTATGTTCACACGGCAGCATTTCCAAGTGCAATCAAAAATTCAGCTGGGAAATTCTGCAAAATTTACTGCACATTGTGTTAAATGGTGATTCTGGTGTCCCAGTCGCATGGCAGAATTTCCGCAGCAGAAATTTTGCTTTCCGGATTCTGCAAAAACATTGAACATGACTTTAAATTTTGCAGAACGAAATTGTGGGATTCCACTGGAATTGCGGTGGAAATTCAAAGTCCTATTAACTTCCATGGAATTCTGCAGAAAGCTTTGCAGAACGGAATTTGAGCGGTATTACAGAATTTCCACCATGTGAACATATCCTTACAATGATCTGCTATGGAGGTTGTAGTACTAACTTTAACCCCTAGTGTGTACATATCCTTACAATGATCTCCTATGATGGTTGTAATACTAACTTTAGTGTTTAACCCCTAGTGTGTACTATTTTTGTGTCCTCTCTGCAGTGTTTGGCAATTGTTACATATTTCGGGCTCATTCACACTATAGAATCTATGGAGATTCTGTCTGGAGCGGGCACGGCAAAGCAGGCTGGTTCTGGGACCGCTCGGAAATGCTCAGTTTCAATAGACGGCAATGCATTTCAGTGCTGATTTAGCTGAAAGAATGAACATGTTTACTATGGGACCCAGAATCTCCATAGTGTGAATGGTGCAGCAGAATCCCTTTAACCCCTTAAGGACTTAAGGTTTTTCAGTTTTTGCAAAAACGCCATTTTGTAACTTTTGGGGGCTTCCGTTTCTACGCAGTGCATATTTCGGTAAAAATGACACCTTATCATTATTCTGTAGGTCCATACGGTTAAAATGATCCCCTACTTATATAGGTTTGATTTTGTCGCACTTCTGGAAAAATCATAACTACATGCAGGAAAATGTATATGTTTAAAAATGTCATCTTCTGACCCCTATAACTTTTTTATTTTTCCATGTACAGGGCGGTATGAGGACTCATTTTTTGCGCCGTGATCTGACGTTTTTATTGGTATGATTTTTGTTTTGATCGGACTTTTTGATCACTTTTTATTCATTTTTTAATGGTATAAAAAGTGACCAAAAATGCGTTTTTTGACTTTGGAATTTTTTTGGGCGTACGCCATTGACCGTGCGGTTTAATTAATGATATATTTTTATAGTTCGGACATTTACGCACGCGGCGATACCACATATGTTTATTTTACTTTTTTTTACACTGTTTTATTTTTTTTATGGGAAAAGGGGGGTGATTCAAACTTTTATTAGGGAAGGGGTTAAATGACCTTTATTAACACTTTTTTTTTACTTTTTTTTTGCAGTGTTATAGGTCCCATAGGGATCTGGATCTCAGGCACGGAGCAGTCATTCGCCGATCGGACACCGAGGAGGCAGGTAAGGGCCCTCCCGGTGTCCTGTAAGCTGTTCGGGATGCCGCGATTTCACTGCGGCGGTCCCGAACAGCCCAACTGAGCAGCCGGGTCACTTTCACTTTCACTTTAGAAGCGGCGGTCAGCTTTGACCGCCGCTTCTAAAGGGTTAATACCGCACATCGCCGCGATCGGCGATGTGTGGTATTAGCCGCGGGTCCCGGGCGTTGATGAGCATCGGGACCGACGCGATATGATGCGGGATTGCAGAAAGTTAAACAGATTTGTAAATTACTTCTATTAAAAAATCTTAATCCTTTCAGTACTTATGAGCTTCTGAAGTTAAGGTTGTTCTTTTCTGTCTAGGTCCTCTCTGAGGACACCTGTCTCGGGAAACGCCCAGTTTAGAAGAGGTTTGCTATGGGGATTTGCTTTTAAACTGGGCGTTTCCCGAGATACGTGTCATCAGAGATCACTCAGAAAAGAACAACCTTAACTTCAGAAGGACATAAGTACTGAAAGGATTAAGATTTTTTAATAGAAGTAATTTACAAATCTGTTTAACTTTCTGGAGCCTATATTAAAAAAAAGTTTTTTCCTGGATAACCCCTTTAAGGCTAAGTTTCCACTTGTTTTTTTTTCTTGCAGTTTTTGGAGATCTGTCACTGCAGTTTTTAAGCCAAAGTCAGAAGTGGATCCATAAGGGAGGAGAAGTGTAAGTCCTTCCTTTATATTTCCTATTCCTACACTTTGAATACACTTCTTTTCTTTGGCTCAAAAACTGCAGTGGAAGTTTTCCAAAAACTGCCAGATAAAAACCAAGTGGAAACTTAGCCTAAAGGGCTTTTTACCAGGAATAGAAAACCAGAGCTAATTTCTTCCAAAAACAGCGCCACCCCTGTCCTCAGGTTGTGTGTGGTATTACAACTTGTGTCCATTCACTTCAATGAAACTAAACTGCAATACCACACACAACCTAAGGACACTCAGATAGTCCGTACTGTGATTGGCTCTTAGACTGTGGATGTAGGCTGTTTTGTGTAACCCTTTCAGGCCTTATGGTACAGCAGGGTCGGGGAACTAACACAACATAAAGCATATAATCATCTGTCAAGTGATAGTACTCATCCGATACCCAACATTTACCCCATGGACTTGCTGTGATGGTTGCATTGTTTTCGCTGTGTTATATACTCACGCCTATGTTACCTTTACAGGTGAGCACCTAGCAAAGGTCAAAGGTTGCCTTGCTGAGGACCGCTGCAACACCACAGTGGGGTCCTCTGTTAGACGGTGCTGTAATACAGACCTGTGCAACAGTGGAACAGTCCCAGACGTCTCCTCCATGGTCTCCTTTGGACTGATGATTATGATGAACGTCGGCCTATTCTGTCTGTGATGAAGATCATTATCATTAAAGGGGTACTCCGGTGAAAAACATTTATATATATTTTTTAAATCAACTGGTGCCACAAAGTTAAACAGATTTGTAAACAATAAACGTGGAAAGGCGGGAAAAGGAGAGGGCACACAAAAGGGTTAATTCACGTGTAGTAGAGATACAGCGTAGTATCAGTGGCCTATGACAACGTCTCCTGCGGGGTGCACATACGAAATGTATGAAGTATCAATATATGCAATAAAGAAAGCACGTACGTGCACTCACCGCTCGGCGGAGACAGCTCGTGTGGGAGTCCGGTTCACGGAAAGCTGGATCTCGGCTTCGGCGCAGGTAGATGGGCGCTCGGAGGCTACGCCGGCTGTTTCACACGTGAATGTGTGCTTCTTCTGGCCTCAAAATGACGTCATCGCGCCTGGTATTTAACAGCAGCAGAGCGTGGTAACCATGGTGATTGTAAACGGCACCGACAGAAAGAGAATAAGGTCAAAAAGGAACCAACAACCACATGCATGTGCTGAAGTAGAAGAGAGAAGAAACCAACCAAGTTACGGGAACACCTGGAAAGAAAAAATAAATGAGAACACCTAAAACTAATGAATATAAATAGTATCAGAAAAATAGAACCTAACCAGCAAAAAATTATTAAAAATAATTAATGAATATTAAAGCAAAAGTGTAAAGTATAGAAGAGCGAGAATTATATAAAAAAGGGAGACATGACTTCTCGATCATTAACCCCTTAAGGACCAGGCCATTTTACACCTTAGGACCGGAGCGTTTTTTGAACATCTGACCACTGTCACTTTAAACATTAATAACTCTGGAATGCTTTTACCTATCATTCTGATTCCGAGATTGTTTTTTCGTGACATATTCTACTTTATGTTATTGGTAAAATTTTGTCGATACTTGCATCGTTTCATAGTGAAAAATTTCAAAATTTGCTGAAAAAATTGAAAATTTTGCATTTTTCGAACTTTGAAGCTCTCTGCTTGTAAGGAAAATGGATATTCCAAATAAAAAAATTTTTTATTCACAAATACAATATGTCTACTTTATGTTTGCATCATAAAATTAATGAGTTTTTACTTTTGGAAGACACCAGAGGGCTTCAAAGTTCAGCAGCAATTTTCCAATTTTTCACAAAATTTTCAAACTCACTATTTTTCAGGGACCAGTTCAGGTTTGAAGTGGATTTGAAGGGTCTTCATATTAGAAATACCCCACAAATGACCCCATTATAAAAACTGCACCCCCCAAAGTATTCAAAATGACATTCAGACAGCATTTTAACCCTTTAGGTGTTTCACAGGAATAGCAGCAAAGTGAAGGAGAAAATTCACCATCTTCATTTTTTACACTCGCATGTTCTTGTAGATCCAATTTTTGAATTTTTACAAGGGGTAAAAAGAGAAAATTTATACTTATATTTGTAGCCCAATTTCTCTCGAGTAAGCACATACCTCATATGTCTATGTAAAGTGTTCGGCGGGCGCAGTAGAGGGCTCAGAAGCGAAGGAGCGACAAGGGAATTTTGGAGAGTACGTTTTTCTGAAATGGTTTTTGGGGGGCATGTTGCATTTAGGAAGCCCCTATGGTACCAGAACAGCAAAAAATCCCCACATGGCATACCATTTTGGAAACTAGACCCCTTGGGAAACGTAACAAGGGGTAAAGTGAACCTTAATACCGCACAGGTGTTTCACGACTTTTGCATATGTAAAAAAAAAAAAAATTTTTTTCACTAATATGTGTGTTTCCCCCCAAATTTCACATTTTTGCAAGGGTTAAAAGCAGAAAATACCCCCCAAAATTTGTAACCCCATCTCTTCTGAGTATGGAGGTACCCCATAAGTGGACCTGAAGTGCACTACGGGCGAACTACAATGCTCAGAAGAGGAGTCATATTTGGCTTTTGGAGAGCAAATTTTGGTCGGGGGGCATGTCGCATTTAGGAAGCCCCTATGGTGCCACAACAGCAAAAAACCCTCACGTGGCATACCATTTTGGAAACTAGACCCCTTGAGGAACGTAACAAGGAATAAAGTGAGCCTTAATACCCCACAGGGGTTTCACGACTTTTGCATATGTAAAAAAATATATATTTTTTTTCACTAAAATGTGTGTTTCCCCCCAAATTTCACATTTTTGCAAGGGTTAATAGCAGAAAATACCCCCCAAAATTTGTAACCCCATCTCTTCTGAGTATGAAGGTACCCCATAAGTGGACCTGAAGTGCACTACGGGCGAACTACAATGCTCAGAAGAGAAGGAGTCATATTTGGCTTTTGGAGAGCAAATTTTGCTCGGGGGGCATGTCGCATTTAGGAAGCCCCTATGGTGCCAGGACAGCAAAAAATACCCACATGGCATACCATTTTGGAAACTAGACCCCTTGAGGAACGTAACAAGGTGTACGGTGAGCATTTACCCCCCACTGGTGTCTGTCAGAACTTTAGAACAGTGGGCTGTACAAAATTTTTAATTTGCACAGCCCACTCTTCCAAAGATCTGTCAGACACCAGTGGGGGGTAAATTCTCACTGCACCCATCATTATATTCCGTGAGGGGTGTAGTTTCCGAAATGGGGTCACATGTGGGGTTTTTTTTTTTTTGCGTTTGTCAAAACCGCTGTAACAATCAGCCACCCCTGTGCAAATCACCTCAAATGTACATGGTGCACTCTCCCTTCTGGGCCTTGTTGTGCGCCCCCAGAGAAGTTTGCGCCCACTTATGGGTTATCTCCGTACTCGGGAGAAATTGCATTACAAATTTTGGGGGGCGTTTTTCCCTTTTACCTCTTGTCAAAATGAAAAGTAAAGGGCAACACCAGCGTGTTAGTGTAAAAAATTTATTTTTTTACAATAACACGCTGTTGTAGACCCCAACTTCACCTTTTCATACGGGGTTAAAGGAGAAAAATCCCCCCAAAATTTGTTAGGCAATTTCTCCCGAGTACGGAGATACCCCATATGTGGCCCTAAACTGTTGCCTTGAAATACGACAGGGCTCCAAAGTGAGAGATCACCATGCGCATTTGAGGCCTGAATTAGGGACTTGCATAGGGGTGGACATAGAGGTATTCTACGCCAGTGATTCCCAAACAGGGTGCCTCCAGCTGTTGCAAAACTCCCAGCATGCTTGGACAGTCAACGGCTGTCCAGCAATACTGGGAGTTGTTGTTTTGCAACAGCTGGAGGCTCCATTTTGGAAACAGTGGCGTACCGGACGTTTTTCATTTTTATTGGGAGGGGAGGGGGGCTGTGTAGGGGTATGTGTATATGTAGTGTTTTTTACTTTTATTTTATTTTATGTTAGTGTAGTGTAGTGTTTTTAGGGTACAG
Organism: Hyla sarda; assembly: GCF_029499605.1. Classification (NCBI taxonomy): domain Eukaryota; kingdom Metazoa; phylum Chordata; class Amphibia; order Anura; family Hylidae; genus Hyla; species Hyla sarda. Next base: position 161,896,518 of record NC_079197.1, read on the forward strand.
TCACATGGGCGGGGGGTTACAGCGAGTTCCCGCTGCGAGTTTGAGCTGCCGCGCAAAATTAGCTGCATCGCAAACTTGCAGCCTGATACTCACTGTAAGCCCCCTGCCCATGTGAATGTACCCTGTACATTCACAAGGGGGGGGACCTCCAGCTGTTACAAAACTACAACTCCCAGCATGCACAATTTATCAGTGCATGCTGGTAGTTATAGTTTTGCAACAGCTGGAGGCACACGGGTTGGGAAACACTGAGTTAGGAAACAGACAATGTTTCCCAACCAGTGTGCCTCCAGTTGTTGCAAAACCACAACTCCCAAACATTCTCAGGAATGCTGGGAGTAGTAGTTCGGCAACATCTTTAGAGCCAGATGTTGCCGAACTACAACTCCCAGCATGCTGGGAGTTGTAGTTTTGCAACATCTGGAGGACTACAGTTTGCAGACCACTAATACAGTGGTTCCCAATCTGTGCCCTTCCAGATGTTGCAAAACTAGAACTCCCAGTATGCCAAAACTGTCCAGGCATGCTGGGAGTTGTAGTTCTGCAACTTCTGAAGGGCCAGATGTTACAGAACTACAACTCCCAGCATGCCTGGACAGTAAGGGCATGCTGAAAATGTGTAGTTTTGCAACATCTGGAAGGGCACAGTGGTCTCCAAACTGTGGACCTCCAGATGTTGCAAAACTGCAACTCCCAGCATGCCCAGACGCCAAGGGCTGTCTGGGCATGCTGGGAGTTGTAGTATACACGGTCCCATTACAGCAATGCATGTCGCTTTACGGCGACGTGCATTGCTGTAAAGGGCCCGACCGCGGCTGAAGATATACTCACCTGTCGCCGCCGCCGCCATCTTCCTTGCCGGGATCCGGGTCTTCAGGGACGAGGTAAGTACCGGGGCCGGTCCCCAGCACTCCCCCGTCCCCCGCCGCGTCCTCCGGTCTTCCTCCCGTCCTCTCCGGACTTCAAGGGGCCGGGCAGGGCGGGAGGAAGTAACCGCCCCCCCTCCTGCGATTGGTCGGTTAACTAACCGAAGAATCGCAGGGGATCGGAGGAGGTGGCCGGCTTGCCACCTCGCTCCGATACTTCAGCATGGTCCTGGCTGTCTGTGACAGCCGGGATCATGCGAAATTACCGGGTGGTCGGGTCCAAGAGACCCGATCAGCCCGGTATCGCCGCAGATCGCAAGGGCGATTTCCCTTGCGATTTGCGGCGATCGCCGACATGGGGGGCCTACATGGCCCCCCTCGGCGTTTGCCCTGGATGCCTGCTGAAGGATTTCAGCAGGCATCCAGTTCCGATCTCTGCCCGGCGAGCGGCAGAGACCGGAAATACAACAGGACGTTCTCTAACGTCCTTGGGCATTAAAGCCCAGGTAGCGGGGACGTTAGAGAACGTCCTATGTCCTTAAGAGGTTAAAGGGGTACTCTGGTGAAAAACTTTTTTTTTTTAAATCAACTGGTGCCGCAAAGTTAAACAGATTTGTAAATTACTTCTATTAAAAAATCTTAATTCTTCCTGTACTTATTAGCTGCTGAATACTACAGAGGAAATTCTTTTCCGTTTGAAACACAGAGCTGTCTGCTGAGATCATGAGCACAGTGCTCTCTGCTGACATCTCTGTCCATTTTAGGAACTGTCCAGGGTAAAAGGAAATCCCCATAGCAAACATATGCTGTTCTGGACAGTTCCTAAAATGGACAGAGATGTCAGCAGAGAGCACTGTGTTCGTGATTCCGCAGACAGTTCTGTGTTTCAAAAAGAAAAGAATTTCCGCTGTAGTATTCAGCAGCTAATAAGTACAGGAAGGATTAGGATTTTTTAATTGAAGTAATTTGCAAATCTGTTTAACTTTCTGGCACAAGTTGATTTAAAAAAAAAAAAAAAAGTTTTTCACCGGAGTACCCCTTTAAAGCCAACAGGACCCTGAGCCCCAGTCCTTAGGATCGTGCGGGCTTCATGTTGTAAAAGTATATTGTGGAGGTCACCCCCTGTGTTAGGTGTAAAATTTTTTGGAGGCCACCAAACTTCAATACATCCACATTATTATCATGACATTCATTTTGCATTTTGTTCTTTGTATGACTAAGGTTCTTTGACGAAGCGAAACGCGCCGCCTTGTCTACTATGTCTATGTACCTGTGGAATATTATACAATAAAAGCTTTGTTTTATCGGAGTTGCGCTGGACACAATTCCTTGCTTTTTGATCTACCAATCGGTGAGTCCACACCGGTCTGTGCGCTCTAGGACAGGGAGGTGAGCTGAATCTCTATGTACTGCTTGATCTGCTACACAGTGACCCCCGACCTACGATGGCCCCGACATACGATCATTTCAGCATACGATCACTCTCAGAGGCCATTGCATGTTGAAGGCAGCATCAACATATGATGCTTTTGTATGTCGGGGCCATCGCATAAACGGCTATCCGGCAGCGCAGACTGCTTCAGCTGACACCGGATAGCCGTTTATGGTGCCCCGTGTGGTCCGCTGACGATCACTTACCTGTCCTCGGGGCTCTGGCGCGTCCTCTTCCGGATCCCCTGCATCGTCTGCGCTCTCTATCAACGTCATCATGTCGCTGCGCACGCCGTCCCGTCATCCAATAGGAGCGGCGTGCGTAATGATGTGATGGCGGCGACGGAGAGCGAGGATGCCGGGGAAGCAGAGGCCTTGCCGGAGCGTCGGGGACACCGCGGGGTCGCGGCGACAGCGATGGACGGCAACATCCAGGGCAGCGGTGACGAGCGGTGACGGTCCGGAGCGGCGGGGACAGGTGAGTACAACTTCCTCTAACAGTGGTCTACAACCTGCAGACCTCCAGATGTTGCAAAACTACAACACCGAGCATGCCCGGACAGCCAACGGCTGTCCGGGCATGCTGGGTGTTGTAGTTTTGCAACATCTGGAGGTCCGCAGGTTGTAGACCACTGTCCTATACTTTACATTGCACGGATCCCTCAACATACAATGGTTTCAACAAACGATGGTCCATTTGGAACGGATTACCATCGTATGTTGAGGGACCACTGTATATATATATATATATATATATATATATATATATATATACATTAAATGATCAGTTCTATGCAATACTAGTATACTGTATATAGCAGATCGATATCTGTATGATTTTAATGTAAACTTCTCGTTGCAGAAATGAGATCTCGCGAGAGCTAGATGTTCTATGTAATGTGGTGGTGGGAGCACATTAGGGATACTTGAGAAAGGGGGCATGACCTCCGAAACGTCGTTAGTGTTCGACACGGTCTCAGCTGGTCTCGTTCGTGTGAGGAAGTCACCTCTGCGGCAGGATGCGCGCAAGCGGGTGAAAACGGATCGGCCAATGAGTAGAGTCAAGCGTATATAGATGGTGCACCCTGGGTGAATGTTAAAGGGGTATTCCAGGAAAAAAACTTTTTTTTATATATCAACTGGCTCCAGAAAGTTAAACAGATTTGTAAATTACTTAAAATTAGGTGCAGCTCACAACAGAAGGACCGAGGTAATTGTAAGCTATAGCCGGACCCCACCGGCAACCAAAATAACAATAAATTGCAAAACAATAGCTTATACCTCTAGGGCCTCACCAAATGGTGCATAATGATGAAGGTGGAAATTAATTGAAATGTAACAGCGTTGATCCTAAAATAATTTTAAATTGATTATAAATATTAAAATAGAATAACAGATTAACACATTAGACTGGCACTATCTAGTGATAATCCCACTGGGCCCTAGTGGGATATCAAATAAAAAATATTGATGTAAAAAAGTAAAAAATTAATAGAATGATAATGTCCCGTGTACTAGTGTTCCGATATATATGGAGAAAGGTCCATTGATTAACGAGCAAAAATAGAGTATAATAAAATCAATGAAAGTTCAGTTTATGCTTGTGACATAGAATCAATGTCCAGATGTATGATACAATTGTAGTTAGAGTATCTCTCACCACTGCTTCTGGCGGCTTGATGGATCTTTGACGTGGATCGCAGTCTTACACTCCTCTCGTTCCCCCGATGGTGGGAGAACGCTAGATTCGTCCATCTCCCTAGCAGCCCCGATGGCAGGGGGGCGCAGTAAGATGTTCTGTACCGCTGGCTCCCACGGCAGGGGAGCGTGAAGCAATGTTCACACCGTCTTCCCGGCTCACTGGAGATGGAACTGTTCTGACACTCCGGCAAGAGAGTCAGTCTGCACGGGAGCGGTGGTGGATCTGACGGCAGAGATGCGTTCGGGAGCGGTAGATGGTCCAAGAATGGCGTCCCACGTGGAGGCTTATGCTGCGGGAGGTGTAGGCTGCGGAAGATGTTTCAAGGTATGGTTGCAGCCAGGCAGGGCGGAATGTGGCTTAAATTAACTCTTCTGTTGCCAGGACCTATAAGTTAGCAAACAGACACTAGATACAAACTGTTTGAACAGTGCCAGACTCCTAAACGCGTTTCGGGGCGCTGGGAACAGTAGTCCTCCGACCCCTTCCTCAGTAGAAATGTGTCTATAATAAAATTTGATAGTGACGCTGTTTTTATAATGAATTTACACCTGTTGGTGATAACTAACAGGTAAGAAAACACGGTCTGTGGATTGTGGTGGATTGTCTCATAGATCCACCAAAACTATGGAGCGGAGCAGCTCTATTGAATTGCTCGGGAAAACCGGATAGAACGTTGTTCACACTCGGCTTTGTCGGACGATTAGATCAGTCATGCCACTTGTGGTGCAACAATATGGTGAAATCGATAGATATAATTGCCGCAAATGTTAAATAATTAAGTACACCACGAGTAGCACGACAATTGTACTAAATGGACATATATAAAAGACATATAATCAGTATCACATGATTAAATGTAATGATTCTACATACATACTTACAGAAAGATATGAAAAGATAGTGATTGTGATGAAAAAGTGTATATATAAATAAAGAAAATGTTGGATACAAATGAATTATCAATACATATGAAAAAATAAAAATAGTGAATATTGACAGTAGTAATGGAAATAAAATAGAATGAAATAAAATAAAAATAAAAAATAAAAAATATATATAAAATGAAATAAAAATAAAAATGGAAATAATAATAATAATGGTTGATGTAAATAAAAAATAAATAAAATTAAATAAAAATAATAATAATGAAAATAAAAATAAAAAAGGTTAATGTGAATAAACTAGGCATAAAAATATATTTTAAAAAAATACCGTATACAATATATACAATAACAAAAGTCTGGTAAAAATGGTTATAGAAAGGAGAGAGCAGCTCCTATTAGATTGTGATCAGGACATCAATTCACTTAGATTAGAGTTGGAACAATTTGCACAGAACGCGGAATATCTGAAGCAGCAAGAATTTTTATGTAAGAAGTTAGATAAATTAGAACTTGAGATCATTAACAAAAAAACGAAAAAATCCTTATGGCAAAAACTAAATGGCCCGGATTATGTTGGAAATCAAACACAAAAAACAACATACGCAATTCCCACACATAATAAATATGCACCACTTTCAGAGAATTTTTTAGGACAAGACACCACCAAAAGAATACCTACACAACCAAGCCATTACCCATGGCAACCACGACACTCTCCATACAGACCATTCAACAAACCTTATCCCAAACCATATTATCATCCACAATCTCAATACAGATGTCACAACCCAATATATCACAACAATCAGAGATCACACATGCCCAACAATTTCATTCCTCAACAGAATACTTATGTAACTCAAGACCCAGTACATTTTCCGAAATCCAAAACACAGACAATCCAGGCAGAAGTACACCAATTTCCAAATCACAATCCCACCCCAAAAAAAAGAACACACGAAGAAGAACCAGGCATCGAAATCCTATCACAACCACCAACAAAAATAGGCAAATTATAGCAACTCCAGCAGAAACATCTATTATAAACATAAGTACTCATCAACTCACTACTTCGCAAAAAACACTTTTGGGAAAAAGGTCTAAAATTTGCCCCTACCTACCCTCTTAAAAAATTTGATGCATATGTTGGAATAGAAAAGTTTGTACGCAACCTATGCCTAAAAAAATACTTCCAAAAACCTGCAGAAAAACAAATACCCCAAACAACATTCATACAAACAGATTGTAAACCAAAATCTTGGTTTTTCCACAAAATAGAGATGGGCCCAGAAATCACCACTTTTAAAAAATTAGTAGAACAAGATTTACGCAAAATGAATCCACCCAAATACAGTAAAGGAAATATTACCCCACAAGAAAGGAAAGCCATTAAAGAACTTCAGTCTAATAAAGACCTGACCATACGTCCGGCAGACAAGGGGGGTGGTGTGGTACTGTTAACCCCTTAACGACGCAGGACTTATATTTACGTCCTGCGCCGGCTCCCGCGATATGAAGCGGGATCGTGCCGCGATCCCGCATCATATCGCGTCGGTCCCGGCGCTCATCAACGGCCGGGACCCGCAGCTAATACCACACATTGCCGATCGCGGCGATGTGCGGTATTAACCCTTTAGAAGCGGCGGTCAAAGCTGACCGCCGCTTCTAAAGTGAAAGTGACCCGGCTGCTCAGTCGGGTTGTTCGGGACCGCCGCAGTGAAATCGCGGCGTCCCAAACAGCTTACAGGACACCGGGAGGGCCCTTACCTGCCTCCTCGGTGTCCGATCGGCGAATGACTGCTCCGTGCCTGAGATCCAGGCAGGAGCAGTCAAGCGCCGCTAACACTGATCACAGGCGTGTTAATACACACCAGTGATCAGTATAAGACATCAGTGTGTGCAGTGTTATAGGTCCCTATGGGATAACAATGATCAGTGTGTGCAGTGTTATAGGTCCCTATGGGATAACAATGATCAGTGTGTGCAGTGTTATAGGTCCCTATGGGACCAATAACACTGCAAAAAAAGTTTAAAAAAAGTGTTAATAAAGGTCATTTAACCCCTTCCCTAATAAAAGTTTGAATCACCCCCCTTTTCCCATAAAAAAAATAAAATAGTGTAAATAAAAATAAACATATGTGGTATCGCCGCGTGCGTAAATGTCCAAACTATAAAAATATATCATTAATTAAACCGCACGGTCAATGGCGTACGCGCAAAAAAATTCCAAAGTCAAAAAAAGCGCATTTTTGGTCACTTTTTATACCATTAAAAAATTAATAAAAAGTGATAAAAAAGTCCGATCAAAACAAAAATCATACAGATAAAAACTTCAGATCACGTCGCAAAAAATGAGTCCTCATACTGCCCTGTACGTGGAAAAATAAAAAAGTTATAGGGGTCAGAAGATGACATTTTTAAACGTATAAATTTTCCTGCATGTAGTTATGATTTTTTCCAGAAGTGCGACAAAATCAAACCTATATAAGTAGGGTATCATTTTAACCGTATGGACCTACAGAATAATGATAAGGTGTAATTTTTACCGAAATATGCACTGCGTAGAATTGGAAGCCCCCAAAATTTACAAAATGGCGTTTTTTCTTCGATTTTGTCGCACAATTATTTTTTTTTCCGTTTCGCCGTGCATTTTTGGGTAAAATGACTAATGTCACTGCAAAGTAGAATTGGCAACGCAAAAAATAAGCCATAATATGGATTTTTAGGTGGAAAATTGAAAGGGTTATGATTTTTAAAAGGTAAGGAGGAAAAAACGAAGGTGCAAAAACTGAAAAACCCTGAGTCCTTAAGGGGTTAAACACTATAGATTACAATAAGGAATGTTGGAGACAACTTCAAGATCAGGACACATATCTAAAATTATCCAAGAACCCCACTGAAAATTTCCCTATCCATTTGCACGATCTTTGTCACACTGCACAGGAGAAGGGTATCATCACTATTAATCCAAATTTATTTTAAGCACTCTGGGGCGATTGCCTGTGTTCTATTGTCTACCTAAAACCCACAAAAACATTAAAACACCTCCAGAAAGACCCATCGTATCTGGGATAGGTTCTATAACATCCAACCTATCCCAATACGTTGATAAATGTTTACAACCATTTGTGCAGAAAACAAAATCTTATCTAAGAGACACCACTCAGGTAGTGGCCATGGTGGAGACCTTCCAATGGGAGGAGCATCACATCATGGCCACCCTAGATGTGTTTTCTCTTTATACTATAATATGTCAAGATTTGGGCCTTAAAGCAGTCAAAAAATTCCTGGAGGAGGGCAACATTAAAACAGAACAGGTAGACTTTATAACACAGGCAATCCACTTTATTCTCACCCACAATTATTTCTTTTTTGAAGGTGATTTTTATTTACAGCGAACTGGTACCGCGATGGGCACCAGATTGGTGCCAAGTTAGGCCAATTTGTTTATAGCATCATGGGAGGAAGAAGTCATCACCCCCAGACTTGGCGCGAGTCTGGTGCTCTGGCGACGGTACATAGATTTGGGGAGGGTCTTTACCTGATTTGGTACACTTTATTCACCAGTTAAATGACAATGAGCGCCATCTTAATTTTACTTCCACTATCAGCACTAGATCCCATATACACACTTGAACATCAATTCTATACGCCAGTAATAAACTTTATTGAGAACATCATTAGATAAAAACAATTAAAAAGGACAGTATAGCCAGACAAAAAAGGAGTTGGTAAGGTAGGTAATATATCATAAATTAGCATAAATGCATAAGTGCAAAACATGACGTAGTTATTCCTATCTAAAGAGTAGGGCCACCAGTACAACAGAAATTATAAGTTACACATAACAGTCATGTAGAAATTGCACAAAAAACAATAGCTAAGTAAGGAGGTCACTGAATAGATGGCCTCCAGCGAGTGGTCAAGAGAAAGGGGAAAAGCTATTGATAGTGTGCAAAAGAAGCTCAAAAGAACTGCGGGATACCAATCAATGCCCGCCCGTCTTGAGCACAAAAAGCAGCATTGCCATAAAGCTTCCCCACTCACAGAGCACAAGCTAGGAGACATAGACCGTGTACCTACCCACACAACACCAGCACCCCAACGTCGTTTCGCCGTTTGGCTTCCTCAGGGAGTATGACCAAATCTAGTTTGTGGGGGTATATATACATCATATCAGCCAATAGGGATTTCACAAATAGATAATTCATATACAGTTCACCTGGTTAGGTGGCATGGTCCCGGTATCTGGCGCCATCTTGGTGTGCATCGCGCATGCGCGATGACGTGGTGCGTCCACCACCATCATCCCGCGAGACACAGGAAGTAATCCGCGCATGCACCAAGGATCGGGAAATTATCATTAGAAAATACGCAAGCGGATATCATAACATATCATCCCAAAGACAATAAAGTAGTAATAGATAAGAGAGAAGGCGCCATTTGAAAGAGAAAGAGACAGAAAACAAAAGAAAATAGAGAGAACAACATGCAGCAGAGAGGGCACACCGCACACAAAACCAACATGAAAGGATACATATCGCAGGCTAATAAATTCAAGCCCCCACACCAGGAGCAAAGAAAATATTTGCTTTTTCTTTTAAATTAAATAGTGAAAAGTGACAATTAAAGTGAAGGTGAATGTAAGTGAAACATGCACAAATAAATGAGAAAAACAGTGAACACGATGCACACCAAGATGGCGCCAGATACCGGGACCATCTCACCTAACCAGGTGAACTGTATATGAATTATCTATTTGTGAAATCCCTATTGGCTGATATGATGTATATATACCCCCACAAACTAGATTTGGTCATACTCCCTGAGGAAGCCAAACGGCGAAACGACGTTGGGGTGCTGGTGTTGTGTGGGTAGGTACACTGGGTAGGTACACTGTCTATGTCTCCTAGCTTGTGCACTATCATTCTCTTTTCCCCTTTCTCCTGACCACTCGCTGGAGGCCATCTATTCAGTGACCTCCTTACTTAGCTATTGTTTTTTGTGCAATTTCTACATGACTGCTATGTGTAACTTATAATTTCTGTTGTACTGGTGGCCCTACTCTTTAGATAGGAATAACTACGTCATGTTTTGCACTTATGCATTTATGCTAATTTATGATATATTACCTACCTTACCAACTCCTTTTTTGTCTGGCTATACTGTCCTTTTTAATTGTTTTTATCTAATGATGTTCTCAATAAAGTTTATTACTGGCGTATAGAATTGATGTTCAAGTGTGTATATGGGATCTCTTGTTAGTTGCTAACACACTCGACTTAAAATATATTGGTATTATTTTGCCCTTTCTTTGGATTCAGCACTAGTCACATTGATTTTTTAGATCTACAGATCAAGTCATCCAAAGACCGATTAATTTGTAACACATTCACCAAACCTACAGCTAAAAACAGTTTCATTACATACAATAGTTGTCATTTACCACATTGGCTACTTAATGTGCCAACTGGACAATACCGTCGCCTGAAGCGCAATTGCACCAACAATGACACCTTTTTGGAGGAGGCCGAGACCCTTACCAAACAATTTGCAGATAAGGGCTATCCAGATGAGACCTTAAAACAATCATTAGATAAAGTAAAAACACTAGATAGAACCACTTTTTTCACTGTAGACAATAAAGACAAACAAAAAGAAACGCTGGAGTTTAGAATCATTTTGCCATTTAATAGTTCACACAAAAAAGTTGAAAAAGTGATTAACAAACATTGGGAAATAATAAGACGACAAAATTTTAGGAGAATCATTACCACACCACCCCCCTATTATATATACGAAGGCGCCAAATTTGGGGATAACAGTTGCCCCTTCTATCAAACCACCTATAAACAATAAAGATAACAAAACTTGGTTTTCGACCAAAGTTTTTTTTTCGTTGTGGAACATGTAATAATTGCAACACTACTTCAGATTCAAGAAAAACAGTAGAAGTAAAATCCCGGACCAATAATTTTACATGGAATATTGATCAGTGCATTACATGCAGTACAAAAGGAGTCATATACATCTTGGAATGTGACTGTAAAAAACAGTATGTGGGGAGAACAAAAAGAACATTGAAATTAAGAATAGCTGAACACATTAATAATTAATAATTAATTAATAATTACTACTGTCAATATTCACTATTTTTATTTTTATTTTATTTCATTCTATTTTATTTCCATTACTACTGTCAATATTCACTATTTTTATTTTTTCATATGTATTGATAATTCATTTGTATCCAACATTTTCTTTATTTATATATACACTTTTTCATCACAATCACTATCTTTTCATATCTTTCTGTAAGTATGTATGTAGAATCATTACATTTAATCATGTGATACTGATTATATGTCTTTTATATATGTCCATTTAGTACAATTGTCGTGCTACTCGTGGTGTACTTATTTATTTAACATTTGCAGCAATTATATTTATCGATTTCACCATATTGTTGCACCACAAGTGGCATGACTGATCTAATCGTCCGACAAAGCCGGGTGTGAACAACGTTCTATCCGGTTTTCCCGAGCAATTCAATAGAGCTGCTCCGCTCCATAGTTTTGGTGGATCTATGAGACAATCCACCACAATCCACAGACCGTGTTTTCTTAACTGTTAGTTATTACCAACAGGTGTAAATTCATTATAAAAACAGCGTCACTATCAAATTTTATTATAGACGCATTTCTACTGAGGAAGGGGTCGGAGGACTACTGTTCCCAGCGCCTCGAAACGCGTTTAGGAGTCTGGCACTGTTCACACAGTTTGTATCTAGTGTCTTTTTGCTAACTTATAGGTCCTGGCAACAGAAGAGTTAATTTAAGCCACATTCCGCCCTGCCTGGCCGCAACCATACCTTGAACCATCTTCCGCAGCCTACACCTCCCGCAGCATAAGCCTCCACGTGGGACGCCATTCTTGGACCATCTACCGCTCCCGAACGCATCTCTGCCGTCAGATCCACCACCGCTCCCGTGCAGACTGACTCTCTTACCGGAGTGTCAGAACAGTTCCATCTCCAGTGAGCCGGGAAGCCGGTGTGAACATCGCTTCACGCTCCCCTGCCGTGGGAGCCAGCGGTACGGAACATCTTACTGCGCCCCCCTGCCATCGGGGCTGCTAGGGAGATGGACGAATCTAGCGTTCTCCCACCATCGGGGGAACGAGAGGAGTGTAAGACTGCGATCCACGTCAAAGATCCATCAAGCCGCCAGAAGCAGTGGTGAGAGATACTCTAACTACAATTGTATCATACATCTGGACATTGATTCTATGTCACAAGCATAAACTGAACTTTCATTGATTTTATTATACTCTATTTTTGCTCGTTAATCAATGGACCTTTCTCCATATATATCGGAACACTAGTACACGGGACATTATCATTCTATTAATTTTTTACTTTTTTACATCAATATTTTTTATTTGATATCCCACTAGGGCCCAGTGGGATTATCACTAGATAGTGCCAGTCTAATGTGTTAATCTGTTATTCTATTTTAATATTTATAATCAATTAAAAATTATTTTAGGATCAACGCTGTTACATTTCAAATTATTTCCACCCTCATCATTATGCACCATTTGGTGAGGCCCTAGAGGTATAAGCTATTTTTTTTTGCAAAGATTTGTAAACTACTTCTATTAAAAAATCTTATTCCTTTCAGTACTTATGAGCTTCTGAATTTAAGGTTGTTCTTTTCTGTCTAAATCCTCTCTGATGACACGTGTCTCGGGAAATGCCAAGTTTAGAAGAGGTTTGCTATGGGGATTTGCTTCTAAACTGGGCGTTTCCCGAGACACGTGTCATCAGAGAGGATTTAGTCAGAAAAGAACAACCTTAACTTCAGAAGCTCATAAGTACTGAAAGGATTAAGATTTTTAATAGAAGTAATTTAAAAATCTGTTTAACTTTCTGGAGCCAGTTGTTATAGAAAATTTTTTTTTTCCTGGAATACCCCTTTAAGTGTTATATTCTTTTTTATGCATTTTTGATACGATGGACTGTAATTGTCTACGTAGTGAAAAAGAGAAAAACTACTAAAAGTTGCATAAGGTAAAGAAAATCCCTGTGTTGTGTAAAATCATTTACTATTTTCTGTATGAAGGTTATGGGGTGGGAGCCTCCTACATTATTCACACTTTAATACCCGGGTGCTGACAGGTGTTCATTTTTGTATTTTTCATTGTCCATTCTGACCACTAGACCTAAAACTAAGCTAAGATTTCCTGTTCTTTACAGTTCACTTCCCAGCAGTCTCCTCCTTATCATCTCAAACAGGAGTACAAAGAAAGGTAACACCAGTACATAGATACTAGGGATCGACCGATATCGGTTTTTTAGGGCCGATACCGATACGAGATAATCGGTGCAGGTTGGGGCCGATAGCCAATAACTTATACCGATATTCCGGTATAAGTTATCGGCTATTTAACCCCCTGCGACACCGCTGCAGATCATAGATTTAAAGCGGGCGCTTTAAATCAATGATCTGCAGTGGCTTTTGCGGGGCCATAGGCCGCCGCCGCCACCCGCTTCTCTCCCCCTACCTGTCAGGGTAGTCCGGGCGATCCATCCTTCCTTTCTGTAGTGTCCGGGGGCGTTCCGGGTGAAGAGTGAACCGGTCCGGGCTGTCCTTCTTCTCCGGGGGTCATCTTCTCCACTCCGGGCAGGCTCCGGCCTAGTACGCTGCAGAGACGGCGCTGCGCAGTGACGCCCATGCGCAGTGACGCACCTGACGTCACGGCGTAGCGGAGTCTATGCAGTGTACTAGGCCGGAGCCTGCCCGGAGTGGAGAAGATGACCGCCGGAGAAGAAGGACAGCCCGGACCGGTTCACCCTCCACCCCGAAAAATTATTGACTCGGAGGGTGTGGGGAGGGGCCCGAACGGTATAGCGGTATGGGCAAAAATCCATACCGGTATACCGGTAGCATCACGGTGGGGGGTGCGGCGGGTCGGGGGGATGGCGGTCGCGGTGCGGTCGGGGCATTATCGGCTTATCGGCAAGGTAATTGCCGATACCGATAATGCCCAAAATCGTGATTATCGGCCGATAATATTGACCATACCGATAATCGGTCGATCCCTAATAGATACACTCAATAGCTGTTGCTCACAGATCAGCCTTCTACTAGACTGAGCTTTTTAAAGGTCAATTAGCACGTCCAGACACCTTTCCCATTCATATCAATGGGGCAGCTTTAGTCTATCGTTGCCTATGTACATGGGGCTTGTTGTAAAGCATATTTCTAAATGCTTTTAAAGGGGTACTCCGCTGCTAGACATCTTATCCCCTATCCAAAGGATAGGAGATAAGATGTCTGATCGCAGGAGTCCCGCTTTTGGGGCCCCCTGTGATCTCCCGCAGCACCCGTCATTCTAAACAAACGTTGGGTTTCTGCAACAGTGGTCATGATGTCACAGCCACGCCCCCGTGTGACATCACACCACACCACCTCTATTCAAGTCTACGGGAGGGGGCATGGACATGAATGGAGGGGGTGTGGCGTGAGATAACAAGGGGGCGTGACCTTGACTTTTTTCAGTATCTGTCTCTAATCGGTAAGAAAACAAAATCTAGGTTATAAGACGTTTTGTTTTGTCCTTTTCCTCTTTTAAAATCTCTTATTTTTTCCCCTATAGACCATATAAGGGCTTGTTTTTTTGCGCAACCAATTGTACTTGTATAATGACACCTTTCACTTTACCAGAAAATGTACCACAAAACCAAAAAAGTATTATTTGTGAGCGGAAATGTATAAGAAAACTTCAATTTTGCAACTTTTGGACAGTTTGGGTTTTACGCAGTGCAAAATGATACATTATCTTTATTATCTTTATATAGTTCTTCTATTATTGTGCTACTTTAACAAAATGGAAACTTTTTTTTTAACAAAATTGTTAAATGGCATAAAATTTTCCTTTTCTGACCCCTATAACTTTTTTTTTTTCAGTACGCAGGGCTGTACGAGGACTCATTTTTAGCGCCGTGATCTGTAGTTTTTATCGGTACCATTTTTGTTTATTAGGACCTTTTGATCGCTTTTTTTAAATCATTTCCTGATATCTGATGTGATTAAAAATCTGTATTTTTGGTGTTTGGTATTTTTTTTTACATTTATGCCGTTTACTGTGCGGAATCATAAACATTATCTCATTTACCCTCATTACCCTCATTTACTATTGCAATCCCAACATGTTTTTTCGGATTGTACACCAGAAATTCTGTCTGCGCCGGAATTGAAAAAACCCAACTAACTCTCCATTTTACTAAGAAAACCTGAAAAAGGGTGTCGTTGTCTGGAGAAGGGGGTGTGGCCATCAAAAAAGGGGCGTGTTCCCGACATTTTCACAAACATCCAACATATTTACTAAGGTTTCCCCATAAAATGTGGTGGATTTGAGCTGAGGAAAACCAGATAGATCAGAACATGTGTAAAAAAAAAAAGCCAAGTGTAGGGAAAGTGGAAAATGTAGGGAAACCTTAGTAAATACAGTGAAATTTTTTTTTGTAGGGAATTAAAACCCACAAAGAAACCTACACAACACTCTTAGTAAATCAGGACCAATATTTTAATAGTCTGGACATTTATGCATGCAGAGATACCAAATGTGTTTTCCTTTTTTTTTTTTTTATTGGAAAATAAGGGGGATTTAATTTTTGATTAAAGTTTATATAACTTTACAAACTTTTTTTTAATTTACACTTACTTTTAGATACACTATTTAAGTCCCCATAGGGGACCTTTATATGCAATTATTAGATTGCATTCACTGTATAATGCTATGCCTATGGCCACCAATACCCTTTGGCCACAACCACCTGACCCAAGAGCACCCATTTAACCTTCGTGCTTGTCCCAACAAACTCCTGAGGCCCAGAACCACCCCCATCAGGAGGCCCATTTTAACCATAGCATAACCAGCTAGCTTAAAAAAAAGCAGTACCTCCAAGGACCATTCCACGTACCCCCATAATTACAAACCAACTGCCACCAAAAAAGATACGGGACCTTCTTCGTGGCAACTGGTAAGCCCTCCCCCCAGTGCCCCCCCCCTTTATGTACCCCCTCTACTCTTCCCCCCCAGAGTTAACCTCTACCTGACCTCCACTGATTCCCACACACTATAACCAGGCCCTTAACCCTTTCTCCTCACCTTACTCCCTACCAAACCAACAACAAGGAGGGTAGCGGAGCCACTAAAACCCCCGTTAAGCCACCACTACACTACTGGTTCCCCACCGCTCCATTTGTCCTTCATTACACCTTATTTTTGTGGGGTAAAAAAACAATTGTTCACACACCTATTTAGCATATTAAGGAGATACCTGTTACACTCAGAGACCTTCAGAGACTCAATGGGATAGGTAGCTGAGAGTTACAAAAAAAACGGTCTTTTAGGAGGTGCTGCTCGTAGATGTGAAAGGATGGAGAGACTCAAGCCAGCACGGGTTAAACTTGTTTATTTTGCAAAAAGAGTGGACAGCGCGTTTCGGCACACACAAAGTGCCTTCCTCAGGTCCAAAGAGCACAATGCAAACTTCTCTGTTAGTATGCAAAGTTACTGGTGAGGATCCTGTGTGCAGCGGCGCTGGCGTGGTCAGTACCACGCCAGCGCCGCTGCACACAGGATCGTCACCAGTAACTTTGCCTACTCACAGAGAAGTTTGCAGTGTACTCTTTGGACCTGAGGAAGGCACTTTGTGTGTGCCGAAACGCGTTGTCCACTCTTTTTGCAAAATAAACAAGTTTAACCTGGCTGGGTCTCTCCGTCCTTTCACATCTACGAGCAGCGCCTCCTAAAAGACCGTTTTTTTTTGTAGCTCTCAGTTACCTATCCTGTTTCTCCACTGGCTCTTGCATAAGAGCCCAGACCCGGTCGGAGCGCAGCAGCTCCCATTCTACAACTCACGACTACAATTTGTGAGCTACAAGCAAAATCTGGCACAAGATTCTGCATTGCACTTTTTGCTGGGAGCGCCCCCTATTTTTGTCTTTCTCTCCACAGAGACTCAATGGAAATTGTGCAAACTGGGTGCAGGGAACTTGTTTCACGGCTTCGTGGAATAGAACTTTATGTCCCCTAAAAGGAAAAACCGCACCAGCGATCCTGTGGTCTTTGACTCACCTTTCTCAGAATAGTATAATAGGAATGGGCTATGTGCACACACATTGTATTATTCTTGGCAATTTAAGAAGTATATATAATACTGGATTATAAACCACACCAGTATAACTCTTTACATGGCTTTTAATGACATTAACTGTACACATATCATGAGGAAACCAGCGTCTATCCGAGTGCACATAATAGATGGTAATAATAAATGGTAGTGCACATAATAGATATACTGGACCCATAGGATCGAGACAATTTTAGGTTTCAGGAATTCACAGAATTTTTTGTTTTTCTCGTCTCAGCCTTTCATGCTAACATTTTGCCTCGTTTTCTTATTGACAAAGCTGAGGTCCTATTTTTTTCACATTGTGGTTGCACTTTTTTTTTTCTTCTAATTATAGCAAGAGATTTCCATCACATTAAATATACATACCCACCTTCAATCTTCTGATTACTTAGTGACTCTTAGCAATGGCATAATGAAAATCTGCAAATGTAATGATCTGTCCTATTTTACAGCAAACAGTAACAAAAGTCCTAACATACGTGTGGATAGGAATGGCAGGGACGGCACCAAATGCTGAACACAGGCAATGAATAGATATACAGCGAGGCAAGCATACAATCGAGCCAACAATCGAAAGGGCCGGGTGGAGGTGATAGGATAAATGAAAAGGTAGGTAGCAATATCGAGACTGTGAAGAAAGAAAGTGTATATCCGCACTCACCACCGGATTCGGCAACGGTCGGCAACCACCGGATTCGGCGATGACCGGTCATTTCGAGCATGTGCTCTTCATCCGGCCTCATGAGGCCGGATGAAGGGCACATGCGCGAAATGACCGGTCATCGCCTCTGAGAGAACAAAGAAGTTCCTATGCTCTGGTCAGAAGATTGATTCCACTTAGGCACTCCCGTTGCCGAATCCGTTGGTGAGTGCGAGTAACAAAAGTCTGCTCCCTCCACCCCCCTTCTAGTAGTCATGTGGAAGCAGTCTGTGACCACATTGGCGGGGAGAAATGGATCTAGCAGCGAAGTCCCGACTCGGCTGGCGATAGGCTGAGCGGCAGTGTGACGTTTTCGGCCCCGGCAGCAGGTGCCGGTGTAGTGAAGAATTGTGTGTCTTGAAGCTTTCTCACACTGCCGCTCAGCCGATTGCCGGCCGAGTCGGGACTTCACTGCGGCCGGTGACTGGCTGAGCGCAGTATGACTCGCTGACCACCGGCAACCAGGAAGAGGATCGCGGTGGAGGCCAGAGACAGTTACCGGAGGCACCAGGGGAGCGAAGGAAGGTATGTACCTGTTTATTTTTTTTACTGCCGGCAGTATGGGCTATAATTTTCCTATTATGGAGTTCTCCTTTAATGCTATATGCTAAAATTGCATATTATTAATGCATATCTATTATTAATGTTATTAATGCATATTATTATTAATGCATATTATTATGAATGGCCATATTGAATATGCAAATGAACCAGCTTTAACAACTTTGGTACAGGAGGTTACCTTGAACATGTCTGCCAAATTATAACTTATTCTAACAAACGGTTTTAGAGAAGATGTTTGTAGAATATTGCACAATTAAACATGGCGGCTAAACCATGTGATCAATAGACTTGTATTTAACAAGTCATAATTGTGATCACAGTGTAACCAAATATAACAATTCTTAAATCTGTATCTTTAGCGATTGGGGAAATGCAGAGGTTTCAAAATTGTGCAAAAATGTGCCAGACAAACCAATATGGCTGCCTGACCATGTGACCTATATGTTACAACAGATTATGCATAGTACTGGGCTCTACCTTTGGGTAAAATGTCATGAGTTTTAAAGTAACATTGAGGCAGTTACAGGCATATTACAAAAAGCCCCATTGAAATAATAGGAATAATTGTTGATATTTACATTATTCAATATGGCCGCCGAACCATATGGTTGAATGATGTCAAACAAACATGTATGAGTCTAGGTCACAGTGTAACCATTCACGGCTATTTGAACATCTGTATCTTTAATGGTTTCAGAAAGACATGTCTTTACATATAGCACTGAATAATGTCACCTAAAACAAGATGGCTGCTAGCTCATGTGACCTATGAACTTTATTTAAAAAAAAAAAACTAAAGCACAATAGCGTACTCTACCATTGTGCAAAAAACATACGTTTTTAATTAACAGTGTACATATTACACAATTTTTTTTTTATTGCGCATTAATATTAATGCTATCTCAATGTTATTGACGAGCTGTGGCCATATTGATTATGCAAATGAACCAGCTTTATCAACCTTGGAACAAGAGGTAACCATGAACATGTTTGCCAAATTAGATGTTATTCTAACAAATGGTTTCAGAGAAGATGTTTGTAGAATATTGTGCAATTCAATATGGTGGCCACCCCATGTGACCAAAAGTCTTATAATGAACAAATCGGACTCTGCACAACAGTGTAACCATATATAGCGATTTATATATCTGTAGCATTTGTGGTTCCAGAGAAGAAGATTTTTGAATGTTGTGCAAAATTGGCAGAAAAACAAAGATGGCGGCCTTACCATGTGACCTATGACCTTTATATTACAAATGATTGTGCACAACTCATGGGTCTACTACTATGCAAAGTCACATGTGTTTTGGAGTTACAGTGCAGCAGATATAAGCATTTGAAATTTGCGATGGAATAATAATAAAAAATAATAATAAAAAATATAGCTGCAAGCAGCAATACAGGTGGCCAAGCTGCAGAGCTGTGGTATAGCGCACGATTGCCTGGATGCCATATGGTGGTGAAATTGATCATGGACATGTGTGCTTGTTTTCACATTGATCTGACCAGTAATTTGAGAGAAAACTATATATGCAGAAAATTGCGCAATCCAATATGGCTGCCAGAATATGTGATCAATTCTGGTACAGAAAGTGATCATAACCATGTGTACTAATTTTCAAGCTGTTCTGACCAGTATTTTCTGAGAAAACTATGTATGGAGAATATTGCGTAATCCAATATGGCTGCCAAACCAAGAGATCATTTGTAGTACAGAAAGTGAACTTGTCTTCTAATTTTCACATTGTTTTGACCAGTTATTCCACAGAAAACTACACTGCTCAAAAAAATAAAGGGAACACTAAGATAACACATCCTAGATCTGAATGAATGAACTAATTGTATGAAATACTTTCGTCTTTACATAGTTGAATGCGCTGACAACAAAATCACACAAAAATTATCAATGGAAATCAAATTTATCAACCCATGGAGGTCTGGATATGGAGTCACACTCAAAACCACACTACAGGCTGATCCAACTTTATGTAATATCCTTAAAACAAGTCACAATGAGGCTCAGTAGTGTGTGTGGCCTCCACGTGCCCGTATGACCTCCCTACAATGCCTGGGCATGCTGAGGTGGAGGATGGTCTCCTGAGGGATGTCCTCCCAGACCTGGACTAAAGCATCTGCCAACTCCTGGACAGTCTGTGGTGCAACGTGGCGTTGGTGGATGGAACGAGACATGATGTCCCAGATGTGCTCAATCGGATTCAGGTCTGGGGACCGGGCGGGCCAGTCCATAGCATCAATGCCTTCCTCTTGCAGGAACTGCTGACACACTCCAGCCACATGAGGTCTAGCATTGACGTGCATTAGGAACCAAGGGCCAACCGCACCAGCATATGGTCTCACAAGGGGTCTGAGGATCTCATCTCGGTACCTAATGGCAGTCAGGCTACCTCTGGCAAGCACATGGAGGACTGTGCAGCCCCCCAAAGAAATGCCCCACACCATTACTAACCCACCGCCAAACTGGTCATGCTGGAGGATGTTGCAGGCAGCAGAACGTTCTCCACTGCGTCTCCAGACTCTGTCACGTCTGTCACATGTGCTCAGTGTGAACCTGCTTTCATGTGTGAAGAGCACAGGGCACCAGTGGCGATCCCTGGGGTCTCGACAGTCAGGGCGTGCGGCACCGGCGCCGCCCCGGGTCCGTCTCCCCAGCCCTCACGCCGGCTCTCCCCGCTCCTGCAAAGAGCGGCAGGTGGGGGAGTCGGGGGACCCGGCGGCACATGTCAGCCCAGAGGAAAAAATATATAAAAATAATGAAAGAGGGGGTCAATAAAGAAGGGGGTACTTCACTGGGGACATCATACATTCTGTTCATACTTCCATGGGAACAATTAGGTAGGGGTGGGACCTGGGTTTAGGGGCAGGGGAGGGGTCGCAAAGGTTGGTTGCGCTAGGGGGGGGTTGCCACGGCCATTAGGGGCCTTCGGGGGGGGGATAGGGGTCGGTCTCCTTGTCTCCTAAACCATGCTCTGCGGGTTAGGTACATGCCAGTCTCCTTAAAGTGACAGCTCACTAATGCACCTGTGTTTATTCTTCAGGTTGTTGCTCTTGGTTCCATGGTTTCTAGCCCCACAAGTGGCTTTCCCTTTCAGCTCAAGGTATAGGGAAAAAAAAAATGTAAACCTGCATATACAGATGTACTCTTTTCACACATGTACTCACTGATCCATGATATTTCACTACTCTTGTTCAGATCATCACTGTCATTTCACTCACATTGACGCTGCTACTGACACGACTTCAGAGCCTAGTGCGTCCTCTCACCCACCAGGTTGCTGTAGGTCTGACTCACTTCAGTCGGGGCCCTGGCGGAGTCTGTTGTTCCTGACTCTGCTTCAGCGCAATACGACTCGACACACATAAGCAGTGGGTCAACCGTTTGACTGACACGTTCTTCAGTGGGGGCCCCTGCGTAGACTGTTCTGACTCTTCTTCAGCGCAACAGCTTACTCTTAGTCCCACTACACTGTGCATACATCATGTCAGGCACTCAGCTGCCATTCATTCCCGCTCATTTCGTCTATCTCCCTATGTATCCCCTAGCTGAGAGTCGGGTCGCGCCAATTCAGACTCCCTGTCATTTTTACAACTCGGGATACAGCAGTTCAGTGTTCAAATCCATCAGCTAGGGCTGCTCAGGTACCAATACTGTTCTCACCAGTCATTCTTTGTTTTACCGGCACCCATTCCGGGCCCGGACAGGTTTCAACTCGGCATGTCACAATAGTCAGACATAGAGGATGCCCTCTCCGTCCCTGAAACCCCAGCCAGAGCTTCTGACCGGGGCAGCATGCCCTCCTACCGTTCCTGGACGGTCCCCAGGCTGATGCAGGAGCTCAGAAGGAGGGGCACTCCCTTTACAGCCTCGCCCAGGAAGGGGGAGTTGTTCAATCTGCTAAACGCAGACCGGGCCCCCCCCCCCCCGGCAGGTCAGGAAGCAGCGCTGGAAGCATCCAGTACTTTGTTATCTCAACTCCACACCATGATGAGTGAGGTCCTTATGTCTGTATCCAGGTTCCAGGCTAGACTTGAGGACATGGAACGCTCCAGGGTCACAGACATAGTCCCAGTCCCGGCAGTTCCCGTGGTTTCTACCTCACAGGCTCCGCCTACAGGTATGCCTCAGCCGCCTCCAAATATCACACCCGCTCACTTCATCCCTGCAGCAATTAAAAAAGACATTCTGGAGGAGAAGGATGTCAACCTGGCCCTCCTGTTAATAGCCACCACTGACGTGAATGACACCAAAACTGTTACTTTCAAGAGTAGAGACGCCAGGCTGAACAGGAAATTGTCCATCAACAAACTTGTCATAGCCTTCGGGCTCTTCAGAGACATCATATGTTCAGTCAATCCCAGCCGCAGGGAGGAACTTGACTTGTACCTCCATAAAATAGCCCAGATGGCATACAAATATGGCGGGTCCACTTTTTTTGAGTACCACAAGTCGTTCGCGGCCAAAGTGGCTGCTTCGTTCGCTCAATTCAATTAGGTCACCAATTGGGGAGCCATTGACACAGAGTTACTGCGAACATTTTGTGGGTCTGAAAGCCCCCTCCTGCAGCTGGTGCGGGGTCACCACACACACCTCCAACTGGTGCCCCCAGAGCAAGGACCAGGCTGAACCCAACACCAGCAGGAGCCATAACACCTCCATGGCCCCCAACCAGAGAAACTCTCCCTCTCTGGACAGGCTGGGCAGGCCGGTCAGATATCTGGGCACAACCCAGATATGCAATAACTTTAATCTATCCACGTGTATGTACAGTAATTGCAGGCTTCTCTATATATGTTTCCTCTGTTACCGAGCCCACCCCAGCTCAATCTGTTCTCAAAAGGGTACCCAGGCGTGACTAGGCGTGGTGCGGGCTGGCATCCTTGCCCGCATCCTAGCCTGTCACCCTGACCCCTGCTGGGTCAGGTGGCTAGTGGATGGGTTCTGTGAGGGGTTTCACACAGGGCTGGTCGCCTTACCTCAAAGCACTCAAGAATGCCCCAACCTGCAGTCAGCTCTCGCTGAACCCACGGTGGTGTCAGAGTTGCTACAGGCCGAACTTATGAAAGGATTCATGATCGGCCCCTTGGATGAACCCCCCTTTCTTTGTTGGAGGGTTAGCCCGCTGGGGCTAGCCACTGGAAAATTTTCAAATAAAAAAAGGCAGATCTACGACCTCTCCGCGCCTTACTCTTCTAACATCCCCAGCATCAATGCGCTGATCCCCTCTGATCAATTCACCATGAAATATTCTACCAACGATCAAGCCATACAGGCCATACTTCAGCTAGGCAAGCGTACGTGGCTTTCCAAAGCGGACGTCACGGACGCTTTTAAGCTTCTCCCCATTAGGCAAGTCCTGTGGCAGTGGCACGGGGTGAAATGGGCAGGCAAATATCACTTTACCACTAAACTCACCTTTGGAGCAAAAAGCAGCCCCTGGCTTTTTGACCAGTTAGCCACAGCCCTCCATTGGGCCTTACAGCACATTTCAAACTGTCACTACACCATACACTATCTAGATGATTTTCTGTTGCTAGAACACCCTGGTCATAGCCCTTCCAATCTCAGGTCCTTGCTGTCTCTGTTCGAGGAAGTTGGGGTCCCAATTTCACCCCACAAGATCAAAGGCCCATCCACTCAACTCACCTTTTTAAGCATTGTTCTAGACACTGAGAAAATGCAAGCCAGCCTTCCCCAGGAGAAACTGGCAAGGGTCTGCGAGGTCATCCGAAAAATTTCAAAGTGTCACACAGTATCCAGGGTTGAGCTCCAAAGCCTCTTAGGCATGATGGTCTTTGCAATGCGGATCATACCGCAAGGCAGATCTTTTATATCAAGACTTCTGGATTTACTCCCTTCCGTTTCAGATCAGAGGCATGTCATAAGTATTGACAGTGAGGCTATGTCAGACTTAGCCATGTGGGATCATTTCCTGGGGAACTGGAACGGGATCTCGTTCTTTGTTCCTTCAGTCATGGAAATGTCCCCCACAGTGGTGTCCGACGCATCAGCTGTCGGTTTTGCTGCCCTCCATGGTACACACTGGTTGGCCAGTCCCTGGCCTCAGGACATGTTACTCATCCCCGACTTCCACAAAACCTCGGCCTTATTTGAGATCTACCCGATAGTGGCAGCCGCTGCTGTTTGGGGCAGTTCCTGGGTCAACTCCACTGTCCGCTTCAGGTGCGACAACATGGCCACAGTCGACATCTTGAACAAAGGGCGTTCCAGGTCTCCGCACATTATGCAGTTTGTGAGAAGGTTTGTCTTGCTTGCTCTCCAGTACAACTTCCACTTGTCCACTGTTTTGTGCACATTGAAGGCAAAAAGAACATAGCAGCAGATGCTTTATCACGAGGTAACATGAACCTGTTCTTTCAGGCGCACCCAGAGGCAGACGACATCGGGGTCCCGTTTTCCTCAATACAGAACCTGCAGATGGACTAGCCGACTTCTTCTCAGTGGCCAACGCCTTAATCAGGCAGTCTCTAGCACCACACGAGCCTATGACGCAGCTCTAGCCTATTTTTCCTCTTTCATGCACAAACAGGGTCTTCCTGCCACAATTTCGGTGCACACCTCTCTAGCTTATGTTGGTTTCTGCCACTCTTCTCTGCACCTCTCCTATAACACCATTAAGTTGCATTTAGCAGGCCTACAACACCACAGGTCCCTCTCACATTCCGACGCACTTTCCTTACTATCTGCTCACCCTATCAAGGCTGCACTCAAAGGCATTCTCGTCCTGTCACGTCCCAAGCCATCCACTCGCGCACCAGTCACTGGCAACCTCTTCCGGTCCATGTCCTCACTCCTAGACACTCACCCTTTTGGTTTCATACTTTGCACTGTCATCAAAGCTGCTATCTACTTAGCTTTCTACGGGTTTTTAAGTCCAGGGGAATTCATACGCTGCGGTCAAAGGTCACAAGGTCTCCTCTTGAGCCAACTTTCACCACACGGGTCAGGCTTTGCACTTTCTCTGTCTTCCACCAAAACATGCAGATGGGGAGCTACCATATGCTATTTCCCTACTTTCCATCAATGGTGTCCGGTTTCTGCTCTCACACAACTCCTCTCCACTTTTCCTGGTCACCCGGCAGACAGCCCTCTCCTACCAGTCAATGGGTTAGCACTCTCCTCCTCTCAGTTCACTAAACATGTGCGATCTTTAGTCAGTATCCTGGGTCGCGATCCCACTTGCATATCAGGTCACTCGTTCAGGATCGGGGCAGCCTCAGCAGCTTCAAAACACAATGCTCCAGCGCATATCATGAAGAAGCTGGGTCGTTGGAACTCAGGCTGCTTCGATCACTATGTCCCAGATCCATCCACCGAGATGGCATGTGTATTCAAAGTGTTGGCTTTGTGAAAAATTCAAATAAAATTAGAGTTGTACCCTATTTCTGACTCTTTGCCCTCTATCAGGCGTACCAACGCTCGCGGAATTTTGGGCACACCTCATCCGCTAGCTTTCTTCCTTCTTAGGTCCTCTGGACGGTCTCCAGTTTCCAGGTCGGTAAGTGCGGTCAGTGTTTATACAGTTTCCTCAGGTCTCGCTTAGGGCTCTTCGAGCCATGAGCACAAGTGTTAAGCCTAATTGGCTTTATTTGTGGGAGTGGCATGGGTTATATAACCACCCCTCTCCCACAGCTAGGGGCGTGTGTTGCGTTGGCGTCTCCCGCCAAAACCTCCCTTATTTTCACACTCTCACACCAGGGTATGCCCTCTATCAGGTGTACCAACGCTCGCAGTATTTTGGGCACACCACATCCGCTAGCTTTCTTCTTTCTTAGGTCCTCTGGACGGTCTCCAGTTTCCAGGTCGGTAAGTACGGTCAGTGTTTATACAGGTTCCTCATGTCTTGCTTAGGGCTCTTCAAGCCATGACCACAAATTATAATAATTAGTGAACATTGTGTTATACAAAGATGAAATATGTCTAATAGTTTAAAAGGGAAATCGTGTGCTATAGGAGATAGGTGACACCTGTGAAAAGGTAGCAAAGAATTAAAGTAAGGACAGTGTATATTAATATATAATTCATAAAGAGATATAATGTAAGAAGAATCTTACTGTAAAGAAGTGTTTCTTAAATTGCAATAATAGCAAAGTGTGTTTGTGTAATACAGTAATAGGCAGTGTTAGTAATGTCGTGTAAAGCATGTGAGAATTTTACATAGACAATTTAAGATTTCTTAAAGGGGTACTACGGCACTAAGACATCTTATCCCCTATCAAAAGGATAGGGGATAAGATGCCTGATCACGGGGGTCCTGCCGCTGGGGACCCCCATGATCTTGCACACAGCACCCCATTACCATCAGCCCCCGGAGCATGTTCGCTCCGGGTCTGATGACTGGCGATCACGGGGCTGGAGCATTGTGAGGTTGCGGCACCACCCCCGTGTGACGTCACGCTCCACCCCTTCAATGCAAGCCTCCCATAGGCTTGCATTGAGGTGGCGGAGCATTACATCACACAGGGGCGGGGCCATGACATCACAAAGCTCCGGCCCCATGATCGCCAGTCATCTGACCCGGAGCGAACGTGCTCCGGGGCTGATGGTAATGCGGGGCTGTGTACAAGACAACAGGGGTCCCCAGTGGCGGGACCCCTGTGATCAGGCATCTTATCCCCTATCCTTTGGATAGGGGATAAGATGTCTTAGTGCCGTAGTACCCCTTTAAGAAATCTTAAATTGTCTATGTAAAATCCTCACATGCTTTACACGACATTACTAACACTGCCTATTACTGTATTACACAAACACACTTTGCTATTATTGCAATTTAAGAAACACTTCTTTACAGTAAGATTCTTCTTACATTATATCTCTTTATGAATTATATATTAATATACACTGTCCTTACTTTAGCTGTTCTCAGAACAGCTAATGGAATTTTGCTTTCTCCCTCACAAACAATTGCACCTTGTAGTACAAGGCCTTTGTTATACAACTTTTATTCATAGTACAGTGGCATGAAATCTTATAGAGACATAGGGGGACATTTCCTAATCTAGTCTATTCTGGGTATGCTTATAGACCAGTGTATGTGGTAGTCTCCTGTCTATTGTGCTCCTAATTTATCAAAGGTCTCACAGCCCTTGATAAATTCTGTGCTCAGACTTCAGGGTCTACAGCTTAAACTGCATTTAGACCTGCTCCAACATGGTCTGACATTTCAGCGAATTTTGGGCAGATGCGACTTGTCGCACAAAAGTCGCACTTGATAAATTCAGCACCAATGCATTTTCCAATGCATTTCCGTCTAAAATAGACTTGCATGCATCATGGACTAAAAATCCTCTACAGCAAAAGTCGCAGAAAAGTCGCACATATTTAGACTGTGACTTTCTGTGCGACAAATTTAGACAGGAAAAACCAGTCTAAATCCTTTGATAAATCTCCCCCATAGAATGTGTCGGCAGATAAGAACCATTTGGCCCATCTAGTTTTCCCAATAATCTGAATCCTATCAATAGTCCCTGACCCTATCTTATACGAAGGATAGCCTTATGCTTATCCCTATCTTATATGAAGGATAGCCTTATGCTTATCCCTATCTTATATGAAGGATAGCCTTATGGTTATCCCTATCTTATATGAAGGATAGCCTTATGCTTATCCCTATCTTATATGAAGGATAGCCTTATGCTTATCCCATGCATGTTTAACCCCTTCAGGGCGGAGCCCATTTTGGTCTTAAGGACCGGAACGTTTTTTGCACATCTGACCACTGTCACTTTAAACATTAATAACTCTGGAATGCTTTTAGTTATCATTCTGATTCCGAGATTGTTTTTTCGTGACATATTCTACTTTAACATAGTGGTAAATTTTTGTCGATACTTGCATCCTTTCTTGGTGAAAAATCCGTAAATTTGATGAAAAATTTGAAAATTTTGCATTTTTCTTACTTTGAAGCTCTCTGCTTGTACAATATGTCTACTTTATGTTTGCATCATAAAATTGATGAGTTTTTTTCTTTTGGAAGACACCAGAGGGCTTCAACGGTCAGCAGCAATTTTCCAATTTTTCACAAAATTTTCAAACTCAGTATTTTTCAGGGACCAGTTCAGGTTTGAAGTGGATTTGAAGGGTCTTCATATTAGAAATACCCCATAAATGACCCCATTATAAAAACTACACCCCCCAAAGTATTCAAAATGACATTCAGTCAGCGTTTTAACCCTTTAGGTGTTTCACACGAATAGCAGCAAAGTGAAGGAGAAAATTCACAATCTTCATTTTTTACACTTACATGTTCTTGTAGACCCAATTTTTGAATTTTTACAAGGGGTAAAAGGACAAAATTTTTACTTGCATTTGTAGCCCAATTTCTCTCGAGTAAGCACATACCTCATATGTCTATGTAAAGTGTTCGACGGTGACTGCTGAGAGTTGTAGTTTGCAACAGCTGGAGGCACACCGGTCGTGAAACACTGAGTTAGGTAAAAAAAAACTCTGAGTTTCACAACCAGTGTGCCTTCAGCTGTTGCAAAACTACAAATCTCAGCAGTCACCGACAGCCAACGGGCATGCTGGGAGTTGTAGTTATGCAACCAGCAGATGCACCACTACAACTCCCAGCATGCACTTTAGCTGTTTGTGCAAGCTGGGAGTTGTAGTTACACAACAGCTGAAGGTACACTTTTCCATAGAAAGAATGTGCCTCCAGCTGTTGCAAAACCATAAGTCCCAGCATGCCCATAAGGGAATGCTGGGAGTTGTGGTGGTCTGCCTCCTGCTGTTGCATAACTACAGCTCCCAGCATGCCCTTTTTGCATGCTGGGAGCTGTTGCTAAGCAACAGCAGGAGGCTGTCACTCACCTCCATTGATCCAGACGCTGCAGGTCAGTCCCGCCGCCGCTGCTCCTGGGGCCCCGATCCCAACATTAACGCCGGGGATCGGGGTCCCCAGCACCCGGGGTGCACGTCCCGCACCCGCTCACGTCCTCCAGAAGAGGGGCGGAGCGGGTGCGGGAGTGACACCCGCAGCAGGCGCTCTGATTGGTCGGCCGGTAATCCGGCCGACGAATCAGGGCGATCGTGAGGTGGCACCAGTGCCACCTCACCCCTGCAGGCTCTGGCTGTTCGGGGCCGTCAGAGACGTCCCCGAACAGCCAGTAATTCCGGGTCATCGGGTCACTGGAGACCTGATTGACCCGGAATCGCCGCAGATCGCTGGACTGAATTGTCCAGCGATCTGCGGCCATCGCCGACATGGGGGGCATAATGACCCCCCTGGGCGATATGCCGGGATGCCTGCTGAACGATTTCAGCAGGCATCCGGCTCCGGTCCCCAACCGGCTAGCGGTGGGGGCCGGAATTCCCACGGGCGTATGGATACGCCCTCGGTCCTTAAGGACTCGGGATGCAGGGCGTATCCATACGCCCTATGTCCTGAAGAGGTTAAACTCCTTCACTGTATTTGCAGCGACCACTTCTGCAGGAAGTCTATTCCATGCATCCACTACTCTCTCAGTAAAGTAATACTTCCTGATATTACTGCAGAAACCTTCCCCCTCTAATATAACACTGTGTCCTCTTGTGGTCTCCTCTCCTCCTTTACCATGTTGATTCCCTTTATGTATATAAAAGTCTCTATCATATCCCCTCTGTCTCTTCTTTCTTCTATACATGTTAAGGTCCTTTAACCTTTCCTGGTAAGTTTTATCCTGCAATCCATGTACTAGTTTAGTATCTTCTCTGAACTCTCTCTAGAGTATCTATATCCTTCTGGAGATACGGCCTCCAGTACTGCGCACA
The DNA here is from genome assembly GCF_029499605.1 of Hyla sarda. NCBI lineage: Eukaryota > Metazoa > Chordata > Amphibia > Anura > Hylidae > Hyla > Hyla sarda. The sequence goes on from NC_079197.1 coordinate 161,926,658, forward strand.
ATACTCCAAATGAGGTCTCACCAGTGTTCTGTACAGCAGCATGAGCACTTCTCTCTTTCTACTGCTTATACCTCTCCCTATACACCCATGAGCACTTCCCTCTCTACTAATTATACCTCTCCCTATACATCCAAGCATTCTGCTAGCGTTTCCTGCTGCTCTATTACATTGTCTTCCTACCTTTGAGGCTAGGTTCACACTGTGGTATTTCTTGGCAGAATTTCTGCTGGAGATCGAGCCGGCGGCACTAGGCCCGGGATTACTATATTGCCGTCCCCATAGATGGCAATGCATTTCTGAGCAGATCTCCCAAAAGATCCACCCAGAAATGCATTGCAGTCTATGGGGGCAGCAATGCAGTCTGCTCGGTCCTAGTGCCGCCGGCTCGATCTCCAGCAGAAATTCTGCCCAGAAATCCTGCAGTGTGAACTCAGCCTAAGTCTTCTGAAATAATTACTCCTAAACCGCCCTGACCTCAGTATCTGAGGAAAGTGGTGTCAAATAATCTATATTCTGCCTGAGGGTTTTTATGCCAGAGTTCTGACCATTCTTCTAGTTTGCCTAAATCCTTTTCCATTTGGCGGATCCCTCCAGGAACATCAAACCTGTTACATATCTTTGTGTCATCAGCAAAAAGACCAATACCGAACCATCGAGGCCTTCTGTATTATCTTTATCAATGACTGGACATGGACACGGTTTCTATTTACTGGCTTGATCTTTCTACAACCTACCACAAGCCGGTATTTTTGCCTATGTTTGCTTAAAGGGGTACTCTATAACCCATTAAGGACCCTTGATGTACGCGTACGTCATGGAGAATTCCGGCCCCCGCCGCGCGCCGTGCGGGGATCGGAACGGGATGCCTGCTGAAATCATTCAGCAGGCATCCCGTGCAAACGCCCAGGGGGATCATCAGATCCCCCCTTCCCCCCCCCCCCCATGTCGGCAATCGCGGCAAATCGCAAGTGAATTCACACTTGCGATTTGCGCGATTCCGGGTCATTGCGGGTCTACAGTGACCCGGTAACCCAGAATATAAGGGGGATTGCGGTTGTCTAAGACACCCACGATCCCCCTGAAGGGATAGGAGTGAGGTGGCACGGGTGCCACCCCTCCTATCCCTGCTATTGATGGTCTAGACGCGACCACCAATAGCAGATCGGGGGCGGGGGGGGTTAACTTTCGTTTTCCCCGTCCTGCCCACCCACAATAGGCGGGGCATGACGGGGAAACTACGCTGAAGATCCACTTACCGATCCGGGCGGGCGACGGAGACAGCGGCCGACGGAGATTCGCGGGAAGCGATGTCGTGCGGCTGGATCGTACGGAAGCCGGTGAGTTGCCTAGCAACATCTGGAGGGTACAGTTTGAGACCACTATACAGTGGTCTCTAACTGTAGCCCTCCAGATGTTGCAAAACTACAACTCCCAGCATGCCCAGACAGCTGTTTGGGCATGCTGGAATATGTAGTTTTGCAACAACTGAAGGGCTACAGTTAGAGACCACTATAGAGTGGTTTCTAACAGTAGCCCTCCAGATCTCGCAAAACTACAACTCCTAGCATGCCCAAACAGCTGTTTGCTGTCTGGGCATGCTGGGATTTGTAGTTTTGCAACAGCTGGAGGACCACAGTTTGGAGATCACTGTGGCCCTCCAGCTGTTGCAAAACTGCAAATCCCAGCATGCCCAAACAGCAAACAGCTGTCTCGGCATGCTGGGATTTGTAGTTGTGTACCTCCAGCTATTGCATAACTGCATCTCCCAGCATGCCCTTCAGGGATCAGTACATGCTGGGAGTTGTAGTTTTGCAACAGCTGGAGGCACACTGGTTGAAAAATACTGAGTTAGGCAACAGAACCTAACTGAAGGTTTTCCAACCAGTGTGCCTCCAGCTGTTGCAAAAGTACAACTCCCAGCATGCACGGTCTGTCAGTACATGCTGGGAGTTGTAGTTTTGAAACAGCTGGAGGTTTCCCCCCCCCCCCCCCCCCCCATGTGAACGTACAGGGTACATTCACACAGGCAGGTTAACAGTAAGTTTCCTGCTTCAAGTTTGGGCTGCGGCAAATTTTTCTCCCAGCGCAAACTCCTAGCGGGAAACTCACCATAACACGCCAGTGCGAATGTACCCTAAAAACACTACACTACACTAACACATAATAAAGAGTAAAACACTACATATACACCCCCTTACACTGTCCCCCCCCCCCCAATAAAAATTCAAAACGTATTGTATGGCAGTGTTTCCAAAATGGAGCCTCCAGCTGTTGCAAAACAACAGCTCCCAGCATTTCCAGACAGCCACTGTCTGTCCAGGCATGCTGGGAATTTAGCAACAGCTGGAGGGACCCTGTTTGGGTATCACTGGCGTAGAATACTCCTATGTCCACCCCTATGCAATCCCTAATTTAGTCCTCAAATGCGCATGGTGCTCTCTCACTTCGAAGCCCTGTCGTATTTCAAGGAATCAGTTTAGGGTCACATATGGGGTATTTCCGTACTCAGGAGAAATTGCACTACAAATTTGGGGGTCTTTTTCTCTTTTTACCCCTTATGAAAAGGAAAAGTTGGGGGCTACACCAGCTTGTTAGTGTAAAAAAAAAATTTACACTAACATGCTGGTGTTGCCCCATACTTTTTATTTTCACAAGTGTTAAAAGGAAAAAAAAAGACCCCAAAATTTGTAACGCAATTTCTCCTGAGTACGGAAATACTCCAGATGTGGGTGTAAAATGCTCTGCGGGCACACAACAAGGCTCAGGATTGAGAGCGCACTATGTACATTTGAAGCCTAAATTGGTGATTTGCACAGGGGAGGCTGATTTTACAGCGGTTCTGCCATAAACGCAAAAAAAGAAATACCCACATGTGACCCCATTTTGGAAACTACATCCCTCACGGAATGTAACAAGGGGTACAGTGAGCCTGACACCCCACAGGTGTTTAATGAAAATTCTTCAAAGTTGGATGGAAAAATGAAAAAAAAAAATTTTCACTAAAATGCTGGTGTTACCCAAAATTTTTCATTTTCACAAAGAAAAATAGGAAAAAAGCCACACAAAATTTGTAACCCAATTTCTTCTGAGTAAGAACATACTCCATATGTGGATGTAAAGTGCTCTGCTGGTGCACTACAATGCTCAGAAGAGAAGGAGCACCATTGGGATTTTGAAGAGAAAATTTGTCCAGAATTGAAGGCCACGTGTGTTTACAAAGCCCCGATAGAGCCAGAACAATGGACCCCCCCCCACATGTGACCCCATTTTGAAAACTACACCCCTTACGTATTGTAATAAGGGGTACAGTGAGCATTTACGCCCCACAGGTGTCTGACAGATTTTTGGAACAGTGGTCCGTGAAAATGAAAAATGAAATTTTTCATTTGCACAGCCCACTGTTCCAAAGATCTGTCAAACGCCAGTGGGGTGTAAATACTCACTGCACCCCTTATTAAATTCTGTGAGGGGTGTAGTTTCCAAAATGGGGTCACATGTGGGGGGTTCCACTGTTCTGGCACCACGGAGGGCTTTGTAAACGCACATGGCACCCGACTTCTATTCCAAACGAATTCCGTCTCCAAAAGCTCAATGGCGCTCCTCCTCTTCTGAGCATTGTAGAGCGCCAGCAGAGCACTTGACGTCCACACATTGGGTATTTCCATACTCAGAAGAGATGGAATTACAAATTTTGGGGGTCATTTTCTCTTATTACCCCTTGTAAAAATGTAAAATTTGGGGGGAAACCAGCATTTTAGTGAAAAATTTTTTTTTTTTATTTAAACATCCGACTTTAACAAAAAGTCGTCAAACACCTGTGAGGTGTTAAGGCTCACTGCACCCCTTGTTGCATTCTTTGAGGGGTGTAGTTTCCAAAATAGTATGCCATGTGGTTTTTTTTTTGCTGTCCTGGCACCATAGGGGCTTCGTAAATGCGACATGCCCTCCAAAAACCATTTTAGCAAAATTCGCTTTTCAAAAGCTAAATGTGACTCCTTCTCTTCTGAGCATTGTAGTGCGCCAGCAGAGCACTTGACGTCCACACATGGGGTATTTCCATACTCAGAAGAGATGGGGTTACAAATTTTGGTGGGCATTTTGTCCTATTATCGCTTGTAAAAATTTTAAATTTGTGGGAAAACTAGCATTTTAGTGAAAAAAATTATCATTTACACATCCAACTTTAACGAAAAGTCGTCAAACACATGTGGGGTGTTAAGGCTCACTGGACCCCTTGTTACGTGCCTTGTGGGGTGTAGTTTCCAAAATAGTATGCCATGTGTTTTTTTTTTTTTTTTGCTGTTCTGGCACCATAGGGGCTTCCTAAATGCCCCACAAAAACCATTTCAGAAAAACTCACTCTCCAAAATCCCTCCTTCTGAGCCCTCTAGTGCACCCGCTGAACACTTGACATACACATATGAGGTATTTCCTTACTCGAGAGAAATTGGGTTACACATTTTAGGAAGATTTCTCTCCTTTTACCCCTTGTAAAAATTCAAAAACTGGGTCTACAAGAAAATGCCAGTGTAAAAAATGAAGATTTTGAATTTTCTCCATCAATTTGCTGCTATTCCTGTGAAACACCTAAAGGGTTAACAAACCTTTTGAATGTCATTTTGAATACTTTGAGGGGTGCAGTTTTTATAATGGGGTCATTTGTGGGGTATGTCTAATATGAAGGCCCTTCAAATCCACTTCAAAACAGAACTGGTCCCTGAAAATTTTCGATTTAGAAAATGTTGTGAAAAATTGGAAAATTGCTGCTATACTTTGAAGCCTCTGATGTCTTCCAAAAGTAAAAACCTGTCAACTTTATGATGCAAACATAAAGTAGACATATTGTATATGTGTATCAATATATAATTTATTTGGAATATTACATTTCCTTATAAGCAGAGAGCTTCAAAGTTTAAAAAATGCAAAATTTTCTATTTTTTCATCAAATTTTGGAATTTTTCACCAAGAAACGATGCAACTATCGACAAAATTTTACCACTAACATTAAGTAGAATATGTCACGAAAAACAACCTCGGAATCAGAATGAAAGGTAAAAGCATCCCAGAGTTATCTGTTTGTGTCAGGAACTGTCCAGAGCAAGAGAGGTTTGCTATGGGGATTTGTTCCTGCTCTGGACAGTTCCTGACATGGACAGAGGTGTCAGTAGAGAGCACTGTGGTCAGACTGGAAAGAACTAAACAACTTCCTGTGGAGCATACAGCATCTGATAAGTGCTGGAAGGATTAAGATTCGCAAAAGGCGTAGAAAGAGCGGCACAGCTGAGACTACGGGACCAGCTTTCAAGGAACATAAACATCTACATACAGAGGTGGTTTTTCTAGTACTGTGTGCAAAAATGGCCAGGAAACACATTGTTACACAACAGTCTTCACTTCTGCACAACACAACACATGAAAAAATAAACACAATTATACAGAACCCGTAGAATAGTCATGTTTCACAACACACACTGGTCTAGTTTAGGGCTTCTAATGCAAGCCCTCTTACCTATGGCATCCAAAGTCATCTGATGTCAGATTGCCACAATTAGATTAAGACAGTGGTCTCAAAATGTCCCCGGTTCAGTGACTGCCATCCACGGCAATTTGGTGGACTCCCATGGTGAAGAATCATAACATACAGACACATCCTTCTGCCGGCAATGTCTCTTGGCACTCCCTCCCACTGTTCTAGAGTTCCATCGGCCCAGCAGATCATGGTACTGGGCATTTGGGGATAACCTGGGCACCAGAATTAGACATCCTACCGGAGCCCTCCACGTTGGTTGCCTTCCTCCTCCTCAAAGTCCATAATAGTTACACAGTTAGTATGGTTAAAAAAAGACACATGTCCATCAAGTTCAACCATGGAAGTGAAGGGAAGGTGTTTGGGTGAATGAAGGGGAATAGATTCTATATTTTTGCAAAAGCATTAATGTTATATTGTTCTAGAAATGTATACTCAGGGCCTGCGCTAGCCTAAGGCAGCCAAAGCAGCTTCCTTAGGGTGCTGGTGGTGGGGGACAGAAAAATCTAATTCCCAGCCACTAGCAGGGGATTCAGATCACAGGCGCCAACACCACCACTAACGCTGACCATAGTAAACCCCCCACTACTCCCAGCCGCTGCACCCCCCCATCGAATGGCATGCCACAAATTCCCTCCCATTGAAGTCAACGGGCCTTCGGCCTAACTCTGGCACTGTAGCTTCAAAGGCTGTAGTGTCTGCTTGGAGCAGACGTGCCCCTGGGGTGTCCCTGCCTGCAGCTGCCGATGCTGAACTTTTGTTGCAGGGGAAGAAGTCAGTGCGGCCTAGCTGTGAGCGGCTGAGCGCTGCCTCCTGTCTGTGGCCTCCGACTTCCAACGCTGTATTTCTGGGACCTGATGATCTCCAGTCATATTGGAACAGTCTATATCAGGAACTGCTCACAGCAGGAGCAGTTGAGGCAGGGTTAAAACGGCTATTAGAAAAATCCCATAGACTATAATGGGATTTTGTAACGTATGTTAGGGATTTTCTAATGTCAGTTTAACCCCACGATCGCCCGCTATTTTATAACGGGTGTCATATAACGGGTACTTTTCACAGTGTGAGAGCAGCCTAAGAACTCCTGGTGATTTGCTTACATTTACTTTACTTAATTTACCCAGATTTGTGAATTATTTTTATAAAATAAATCTGAATCCTTCCAGTACTTATCAGCTGTTGTATGCTCCACAGGAAGTTGTTTAGTTATTTTCTGTCTGACCACAGTTCTCTCTGCTGACACCTCTGTCTGTATCAGGAACTGTTCAGAGCAGGAGCAAATGCCCATAGCAAACCTCTCCTGCTCTGTACAGTTCCTGACATGGACAGAGGTGTCAGCAGGGAGCACTGTGGTCAAACTGGAAAGAACTACACAACTTCCTGTGGAGCATACAGCAGCTGATAAGTACTGGAAGGATTTTTTTATAGAAATTATTTACAAATCTGTATAACTTTCTTGCACCAGGGGATAGAAGTTAAAAGGGTTTTCCAGGCCAAAACTTTTTTATATATATATCAACTGGCTCCGGAAAGTTAAACAGATTTGTAAATTACGTCTATTAAGAAATCTTAATCCTTCCAATAGTTATTAGCTTCTGAAGTTGAGTTGTTGTTGTTACGCCGAGCGCTCCGGGTCCCCGCTCCTCCCCGGAGCGCTCGCTTCTCTCTCGCTACCGCAGCGCTCCGGGCAGCTCCACTGACCCGGTGCGCTGCGATACCGTCTCCAGCCGGGATGCGATTCGCGATGCGGGTAGCGCCCGCTCGCGATGCGCATCCCGGCTCCCGTACCTGACTCGCTCTCCGTCTGTCCTGTCCCGGCGCGCGCGGCCCCGCTCCCTAGGGCGTGCGCGCGCCGGGTCTCTGCGATTTAAAGGGCCACTGCGCCGCTGATTGGCGCAGTGGTTCCAATTAGTGTGTTCACCTGTGCACTCCCTATTTATACCTCACTTCCCCTTCACTCCCTCGCCGGATCTTGTTGCCATTGTGCCAGTGAAAGCGTTTCCTTGTGTGTTCCTAGCCTGTGTTCCAGACCTCCTGCCGTTGCCCCCGACTACGATCCTTGCTGCCTGCCCCGACCTTCTGCTACGTCCGACCTTGCTTCTGTCTACTCCCTTGTACCGCGCCTATCTTCAGCAGTCAGAGAGGTTGAGCCGTTGCTAGTGGATACGACCTGGTCACTACCGCCGCAGCAAGACCATCCCGCTTTGCGGCGGGCTCTGGTGAAAACCAGTAGTGACTTAGAACCGATCCACTAGCACGGTCCACGCCAATCCCTCTCTGGCACAGAGGATCCACTACCTGCCAGCCGGCATCGTGACAGTAGATCCGGCCGGTCTTGGGTGATTATTTACGACATTTTGTTTCCTCCCGCCAGGATGATTGGGCAGATCTTCTACCATGGGCCGAATTCTCGTATAACTTTAGAGTCTCTGAATCTTCCTCCAAATCCCCATTTTTCGTGGTGTACGGCCGTCACCCTCTTCCCCCCCTCCCTACTCCCTTGCCCTCTGGTTTGCCCGCGGTAGATGAAGTGACTCGTGATCTTTCCACCATATGGAAAGAGACCCAAGTTTCTCTTTTACAGGCTTCATCTCGCATGAAAAAGTTTGCCGATAAGAAAAGAAGAGCTCCCCCCATTTTTGCTCCCGGAGACAAGGTATGGCTCTCCGCTAAATATGTCCGCTTTCGTGTCCCCAGTTACAAACTGGGTCCACGCTATCTTGGTCCCTTCAAAGTCTTGTGCCAAATTAATCCTGTCTCTTACAAACTTCTTCTTCCTCCTTCTCTCCGTATTCCTAATGCCTTTCATGTCTCTCTTCTTAAACCACTCATCATCAACCGTTTCTCTCCCAAATTAGTTTCTCCCACTCCTGTCTCCGGTTCTTCTGACGTCTTCTCAGTGAAAGAGATACTGGCCTCCAAGACGGTCAGAGGAAAAAAGTTATTTTTGGTGGATTGGGAGGGCTGTGGACCTGAAGAGAGATCCTGGGAACCTGAGGACAACATCCTAGACAAAAGTCTGCTCCTCAGGTTCTCAGGCTCTAAGAAGAGGGGGAGACCCAAGGGGGGGGGTACTGTTACGCCGAGCGCTCCGGGTCCCCGCTCCTCCCCGGAGCGCTCGCTTCTCTCTCGCTACCGCAGCGCTCCGGGCAGCTCCACTGACCCGGTGCGCTGCGATACCGTCTCCAGCCGGGATGCGATTCGCGATGCGGGTAGCGCCCGCTCGCGATGCGCATCCCGGCTCCCGTACCTGACTCGCTCTCCGTCTGTCCTGTCCCGGCGCGCGCGGCCCCGCTCCCTAGGGCGTGCGCGCGCCGGGTCTCTGCGATTTAAAGGGCCACTGCGCCGCTGATTGGCGCAGTGGTTCCAATTAGTGTGTTCACCTGTGCACTCCCTATTTATACCTCACTTCCCCTTCACTCCCTCGCCGGATCTTGTTGCCATTGTGCCAGTGAAAGCGTTTCCTTGTGTGTTCCTAGCCTGTGTTCCAGACCTCCTGCCGTTGCCCCCGACTACGATCCTTGCTGCCTGCCCCGACCTTCTGCTACGTCCGACCTTGCTTCTGTCTACTCCCTTGTACCGCGCCTATCTTCAGCAGTCAGAGAGGTTGAGCCGTTGCTAGTGGATACGACCTGGTCACTACCGCCGCAGCAAGACCATCCCGCTTTGCGGCGGGCTCTGGTGAAAACCAGTAGTGACTTAGAACCGATCCACTAGCACGGTCCACGCCAATCCCTTTCTGGCACAGAGGATCCACTACCTGCCAGCCGGCATCGTGACAGTTGTTTTCTGTCTAACTGCTCTCTGATGACTCACATCCCGGGAGCTGTGCAGTTCCTATGGGGATATTCTCCCATCATGCACAGCTCCCGGGACGTGACATCATCATTGAGCAGTTAGACAGAAAACTTCAGAAGCTATTGGAAGGATAAAGATTTTTTAATAGAAGTAATTTACAAATCTGTTTAACTTTCCGGAGCCAGTTGATATATATAAAAAAGGTTTTGCCTGGAATACCCCTTTAAGATGTCTGATAACAAGGTTCCGCTGCTGGGGTCCCCCACGATCTCCAGACCGGCAGTGGCGGCGTCCAGAACACGGAAGCTTGGAGCTTCCATGTTTGTGATGTCACGCCACGGCCCATCCATTCATGTACTAGCTGTCACGCCTCCTCCCATAGACATGAATGGAGGTGGCGTGGCACTGTTGGCAGTCATCCGTCACAGAGTGTAGTCCGCTCCGTGCACCGGATGACTAGGGTGCTGCAGTGGAGAGCATGGTGGTCCCCAGCGGCTGGACCCCCGCAATTAGACATCTTATCTCCTATCCTTTGGATAGAGGATAAGATGTTTTTTGGTGTAATGCCCCTTTAACTAGTATCAGTAGTAACACTATCTGCTATCGCACACTGCACAAACCCGTCTTATTTTAAACTAAGTGCAATCGCTCCGTACACTCAGGTTCACACCAAGCACAAACAGCTCCTCTTATTTCCTCCGCACGGATTTCCTTAAGCAGCTGAAAACACAAGCAGAAGCAGCCATTGTGTCATAATCTTTATTGTTTTATCTCACTATACAATGTGTTTCTGGGCTGCATCAGCTTTGTCATCAAG